>NC_091302.1:13512181-13554681 GCF_038502225.1 Cherax quadricarinatus | reverse complement strand
GGACTTGGAAATTAGCTGAGGTAAGGTAAAAAAAACGCTATGAATATTAAAAATCAGGAGTCCTCAGTATTAAAAGAAAGGACACTACTGACGGGGAACCAGATGAGGACAAGAAGAAGAAAGGAATAACGAAGTCCTTCCTGATGAACTGGGTTGTAGTGTTTAGGTTAGACTGCGGGGTTTTAGCACCAATAGCCTGGCTGATCAAGCGGTCAGCTACCAGGCCTGGCGTGTTACCGGGAACTGTAGCGATGATCCACGGGCTAAGCTACAGGAATAACGGAGGTACAGCCATCTTACCCATCAATGCTATATAGGGTAAGACAGTGAAGAACTGTCCACTGTGGATGAAAAACAGGAAAAGAGCTAAATAAAAGATGACATGAGGAGCAGGCGAAAAACAACCCGCTTGCCTAGTTGTTGTTGGTAAGAATGTGTACGTGGTGAGAGGCTCACACTTGACAGAGACGGCCCACTTGAGGATTGACAGGGGTGAGAGGAGAGAGACAGGGGAAAAAGGAAAGTAAAAGGGAGGAAAGAGAGGATTTAGAAAGAGGGGAACATGGGTGAGAGCACAAGGAAAAGTTATCAGAGGTTGATGGATGACGAGACAGTAGAAGAAAAACAGATTCTGAAAATACATTAAATTCATGATATAAGAGAAAAGAGGTGATTATCTGCATTAAGATGTGACACGAGTACGAGCTGATGGAAAAATTTATTATAATGTAATGACAGCAGATAGATGGAAGAATGAAGAAAACGGAGAAGAGGGTGGAGGCAACACTGAGGACTGAAGGGGTAAAAAGCTCAGCACAGAGGGTTGATAGAAGCGCTTGGGGAGGAACTGAGGGAGAGGGAAGAGAGGAAAAAGCTGAATTCAGGCGATAGAGGAATAACAACCGTGTGGTGCCGACTTTCCAAAGGAAGACGACTCATGGGACTTTCATGATTAAGGAAAAAATTAGAAAAGATATTTAATGTTTACGTTGAAAACGAAGGCAGTAAAAAGTCTTATATCGGTGAAAGCTATGGAAATAGCTTAAAAAAAAATGAAAATTCACATGCTTGTAAGTGGAGAGGTGAGAGACGAGATGCATGTGGATATTCATGGGTGCTTGCCAAGAGGAATTTGAGGTCGCAAATTTTATGAGGATTGTGCAGTTCATGATGAATAAAAAAGCGATATTTCATAACATTAACTGTTATTTATAATGTGGTTATTCAGGAAAAGAGAATCCTGCAAAAGTCAGAGAACTCGGACAGTTTTTATGGAGATACATGAGATGTGTTAGACACAAATCTTGGCAAACGATAAAACAGAAAGTAATGCATACAGAAGGTAACACGACAGAAACTCTAACAGACACACTGTTGAACATGGAACACATCAATGTCAGGAAAGGACAAATTACATATAACCTTTCCAACATCCTCTTTTCCAACCACACCTAGAGCACTTCTAACCCTTCAATAACTTCAAACAAATAGAGTACCTCCACCCCTTCCATAACATCAACTTAACAACCAACATTGCCTCTCCCTACTTCCCCTCCAGTAACATAAAAAAAACTCATATTTAGCTAAATTCCATGCAGCCTAAACCCTCCCAATGATCCTTGAAAACAAATATATTCTTGCTTCCTCTCCGTCACCGTCTCACATTTTCTCATGATAGAGATAAAAAGACAGAAAAGAAACAAACCATACCACGGGTGGGGTTTGAACCCGCGGTCAGAGAATGACATTAGTAATGACACTAATCCTAACGTTTATATCGTCATAAACGACACAAATACTGTGAAATATCGACACGATGGTCAAGAATCAGAAATGCAGTTAGGTGGAACTTCCATTAACAACGTTTCATCCAAGCAGTGGGTGAAACATCCACTGCCTGGACATCGTCGCAGACGGAGGATCAAGCCTAGACCACGTCTTGCCCTGAATGACCTACATCGGTTTAGCATTTAACATGAATATAATAAAAGTGATAATAATGATATGCAGTGGAGACTTCAAAGACTTTAGTTGAGACTTGGGATGTTATTAGGGAAACAGCAGTTTCCAAGTCGTTGAGAGAGTACTAGAAAGTAGTCCGAGAGAGCGACTTTCCTGTGGAAGACTGGCAGACACTGTTTAGCGAACGGAGAGGCTGAGTGTGCATATTTATCACCCTCAACGTCAGTAAGTCGAGGTACCTACCGATAGAAATGGGCAATGACGACTTCTGAGACCAGACAGCGAAGACTTCAGAGTCTGTGTAGTGCAGACCATAGATATTATACAGTGGAGATTTTAAGAGACTGTGTAGTGGAGTTTTCAGCAGTGGACAATTTGGACACGAGAGACTTAATTACTAAACTAGGTAAAATAACAATAATGAAGGATATAAATGCTGGAAGAAGAATACAATGTGAGAGTAGAACAATGGTATAATTGCGAAGAAGAAACTACAGGTTGCAGAACAATCACTTATTGCGACACGTTTCGTACAGTTTATAACTTAGTGAACACGACTAAATATAAACATAATGTACAGTTCAGGGGTTCACAACTATACTAGTGCCGAATCCAAGGGAAATGCACAATGAGGAGAGGCTAACTGTACAGAATCTAACGAGAAAGCGAGAACAATTATGGGAGGCATCATGATGACTCACGTGATGCTCAGAGGCACTGACAGGATGGAAAGGGAGAAATCTCTTAAGTCAAAAGAATGGAAGCAATACTTCAGTCTTTTTGTTGTAAAAAAATTAAATGAGCTGAAAGGAGGTGAAATGGAAGTAAAATCTATACACCAGTGGTTTCCAGGCTTTTTTTTTAATCAGCGTCCCACTAATTGATCAAGGCTTCTGCTGCTTCCCGTCTTCCTCATAATCCCCTCTCAGAATTGGTTTTGGAAGATTTTTTATGAGGAGATCGAGGATTCTCTCATCGAAAACTCTGAAAAATTAAGACATTTACGGACATTTCCAATATTTTAAGTGCAGTCAGTACTTCCTCAGACAGGAGAATAAGTTCCATAGTTTGAACGATGCTGCTGTTCACGGTGTCAAAGTTATATGCGATAGGGACCAATTGGTTAGATTCTTCGCTGATTAATCTTCCGGTAAATACCTCAAAGTGCACACACACACACACACACACACACACACACACACACACTATTGGAACAATGGAAGAACCTACAAGGGAGAGGGAAGTAGTAATCAGGTAATCAGATATGACCCAAGAATGGAGAAGGGTAGCAACATTCACTGGATCAGGATTCCTTCATGACACTTTCCTTGCAGACGTATACTGCACGTAAAAAATGCAATTGTTGATAGAGCTTTACCGACGATACGATGCGATGAGCATAGCTTTGTTTCAGCGCTGCTATAAATAGGTAAATACAGAACAAGGAACAAGGGATAGGGAGCGAGGGGAGGTGAGAAAAAAAACAAATTACAGGACTTGCTATTTTCAGCTAGCAGACGAGGGAAGAACATGTGGAGAGAGAGAGAGAGAGAGAGAGAGAGAGAGAGAGAGAGAGAGAATTTAATAAAGATAATGCTAGGAATTTCTTTAAATGAGCTAAGGTAGGTAACCGGCATAGCTTATAAAAAAGTCTGGAATGCTAAGCCGAACCTTGAAAAAGAATGAGCAAAGAAAAGGTGGAAGAATTGGTGTAATAATTCTCTCTGAGAATGAAACAGAAGTTGTCAGAAGTGAGTGTGTCTTCAGTAATTGAGGGAAATGGAAGCAAGGAATGATGACTGAAGAAAGCGAATGGGAGAAATAAAAAGAAACTTTTGCAGACGTGTTGAAAGGTGCAAGAAGCAGCGAGCCAAATACAGCCTCAAAAGCATACGAAACTTCACGTGCGTTGAAGATATCAATGTTTTGCACAGGAGGGGAAACGATTTTATGTTCACTTAATAAGAGATAAAGTTCTATATATATATATATATGTTGAAGGATGATGCTAAGAAAAATAGGAGAATAAATCATGGGGAAAGCCGGGAGTACAGTACAGAATACAAATTTAACAGACTAAAATTCAGCCCCCCGGAAAAGTGAAAATTTCTGAAAATTTAAGAATACTTCAGTTTTTTATTTTGTATTTCACGAAGTGCTGAACTTGTGTGGATCATTCAGCGCAAGGATGAAAACCAGTACAAATACAGACTGAGTGTGAACTGGGAAAACAGGTGCTGCAAACTTTCGCATAGTGAGAAAGATCTTTAGGCAAACAATACTGAGCGTGTGGTTGAAGGTGTACCTAAGGAAAACAGTGTAGGAGGCATATGTTTACCATAAACCTAGAACGGTATCCTCAAACCTCACAACATAACCACTCAGGATCGAGTACATGATATGCGTCTTGCTTGTTTTTGAGCTTGTCACACCTGTCTGTAGCCAACATCTGATGAAGCGTTTAAAGAAACTCGATAATGTCCAAATACTCGCAACATGACTAGTCTCTGAGCTCAGGGTCTAGCTGAAGAGAGACCAAAGATGACATCACAAAAATAGACAAGATGCTAAAACAATTTTATATAGCAGACAGAAAGAGACTTCTTGATAGACGTGGATCAGTGATAAAGGTTGTGGATACAAGTTGAATACGCAAACGAATTACAGGGATGCTAGTTTCTTATTTTTATACTGTAGCTCAAAAGGCGTTAAACCCGTCTCGGTCAGTTAGTATACCGAGTCGTGGAGGCTCGATCCTCTGTCTGTTAATCGTTGCTCGGTCTCTCAGTAAAATAAATAATACTTCTTCAGCTTACGTGTAACCAGGAAGTTGAGGAGTATGATAACAAACACCACACACAGTTGAAGGATAGGTACGACAGGGGACACGAGGCGGGAAACTAATTCAGCCAGGAGGTCAGGTACGACTTCAGCAGCCACAGAGAGGTAAGCACAACGAGATGGGAGGGAGATTGTGAGAGCAGGACACAGAGCAAGGAAATTGTGCGACCGAATCAAGACAGAAGTAGCAGGAAAACACATGACAGTGAGGAGGGTCTTCCTTGTGTGTAATGGTGATGGTGGAAGTATTATACGATGTGTATTATACAATGGTGAGGGGAGAATAATGAAAATGCATGGCCTGTGATGTATTATACAATGTGGTGATGGTCGTTGTGGTGAAGGTTATTGTCATAATAGTTACAGTAATGATGGTTACTGTGATAACGGTCTTAGTGATGTTGCCTGTGGTGACAACTGTCTGTTTATTGCTGCTATGGTAGTTGTGATCATGATAGTTGTGATCATGATAATTGTGGTGATGATGTTATAACCTCGGGATCTATTCTGGCTACCTTGTACTATTTCTTACATCTCACCTCTTATATTCAAGAACGCTCATAGTGCTCTCATTCACCTCTTTCCAAAACCTTTTTATTCTCACCAAAATTTGAAATTAATTGCTCGTCTATTTTTATTTAATTATTTTCACTCTTTTTTTTTTTTTTTTTTTTTGCTATATTTTCAAATCCCTTCTTTACAACAAGTTCTTACTGATAGTATTCTTACATCGTAAAAGCTTTTAGTTTAAATATATTTCTTCTTATCTCTCATTATAAATTATCATTTCATAAGTCATTCCTTCTCTCATCTGTCCCAACTTTCTTATGCATAAAAGTCTCTGTGGTTCACTCTAATGTTTCTTTACTAAATTAGTACCTTTGTAACACCTTACCACATTACGACAGACTAAAAAAATTTCAAATAGTTTTTCATACCTCTCGATACCCATGTTTTTAATCAATTACGTTTGACTTTTATTTTACCCACTGACGCCGTTTACCTTGTACACGACCTTTCTACTCTTTTTGTAGTTGTCCCTAAACACTGACCTTTTTGCTCTTTTAATAAGGAATACAATCCTCTTGCTTCCTTCAAAATGTTTCGCCCTGTAACACATTCTCATGAAGACTAATTGATCTCTTTATAGACATCATCCAGTCTAAATATTTGTTAATATTTTTTCTCGCAAAAACAAGTATTCACTACTATTAAAACTCTCTCAGATTACAATTCAATTAAAGTTCATCCAATTTTTATTCACATCTGTTTCTCCAAACTTTCCTGTTACACTGCTCATAAAAAAAATGCCTCCCTCTTTCAATTATATAAAGTCTCCCTAGCAATCAGATGATTATAAAATTACTAAACATTCTCTTCCAATTCATGTTCTCTCTTCTTTATCGTTCTTTCACTTACAGTCTCGTCGTTACTTTTACCCACTTCTCACGTCCTGTTTTTGTTTTATTCTACACAATTCTTAAATTTAACATTTATAGCACTTCATTTTCCTCCCAAAATTGTTCACATAATATTGCTGCTTCTCCCTCAGCTCTGCTCTCTCAGGCACACTGGTCTTAATTCTTCAAAGTCAGATTCTTCAGTCACTTCATTCTTCGTTTCACTCACTTCTAAGACATCCATGTTCTTTTCATTCATAACATTAACAGTCTGTTAATTCTTAACATCTGTACTACATCACAAAAAATTCTAGCAACCCAGCTTCATTTTTTCCTACTGCAAGAAAACTAGTTCTCAGCTTCCTGTTAGCGGCGTCCTAACATTACAGTCTCTTTCAACATGAATATTTTAGGGAAGGACTGTAGGCAACTTCCTCAGTAAAGCCGAAAAGAAATCATTGTAATTTTCAGAGCACTTCTAATACTCAAAGAAACAAAGTATATAACAAACGTAAATAAAAGCTATAATTTACAACTGACGTTTAAAATATTCATGGGTTTGAACAGAAAAACTAGTATTCCTGCTTAAGTGTAGGTTGTTGTCCCGGCTTCAGAAACTTTCTAGTTATTATATGCCGACCCCAAAGAGCAAAACATATTTAAGATATTTGCGTTGTAGATCAATGGTTCAGAGAACCGACACGTTGATAAATTAGACACATGTGCAACTCTTGGGTATGTTTATTGAGGAAACGTTTCGCCACACAGTGGCTTCATCAGTCCATACAAAGGAGAATCTTGAAGAATAGGAGAAGAATGAGGTAGTCAGTCCATCAATCTTGAATAGAATACGGCATAAGCGCGGAGAAGGAGCTTATAAACCGTAGGCAGGAGAGGTGCAGCAGTCGTAGGTGGTGCCACATTTGTCCAATGTGGAAGTAGGTCGTGCCCAAGGGTTAGGCAAGCGAAGAATTCCCAAGTATTAAGATCCCAAGAAGTTGCAGTGTCATCTACAATCCTGTCAGACACTGCAACTTCTTGGGATCTTAATACTTGGGAATTCTTCGCTTGCCTAACCCTTGGGCACGACCTACTTCCACATTGGGCAACTGTGACACCACCTACAACTGCTACACCTCTCCTGCCTACGCTTTATAAGCTCCTTCTCCTCACATATGCCGTATTCTATTCAAGATTGATGGACAGACCACATCTACTCAAGGCTGAGGGACTGATTACCTCATTCTCCACCTATTCTTCAAGATTCTCCTTTATATGAACTGATGAAGCCACTGTGTGGCGAAACGTTTCCTCAATAATGAAACCCAAGAGTTGCACATGTGTCTAATTTATCAACGATATTTCCGTCCCTAAGTATCCTTCAAGAAAGGCAGGGATACCGTGATTCAGCGATGACAACACGTCTACCCGATTAGAAAGTCCTGAAGAACGGTTCATCACTTTCCCCGTAGTATAATTCGTTTATAATTCCGTGCTGACACTCGGTCTAACACACATACATGTGTGCACTGTTATTGTTCAAAGCTCTACCTCTCAATTCCTCCTTTGCGCTACTACATACGTATTCAGATCAATGTACAAGAGAGAACAGTAAGCGAACTGGTGACCTGTCTGGAGGAGAGCTCAGTACAAGATGGCACAACTATTTTAATAAACAGTGGAATTTCAGAGAATCTTTTAGTAAGAACTATATTATACGACGTTTCACCCAAAGTGGGGCTTTGTCAAGTCCTCACTAAATCTCACTGTGCCTGAAACGCCACATAATATAGGCTTTCCCTTCTAAAAAGCGTCAAATAAATTATCACGACTATTTTACGCTGCTCAGTTTACACGCTAAGAGCTGTTATTCTATATCACCTCAATTCAGTGCCAAGCCCTATCTAAGGTATACTACCACCATCACGAAGCGACCCAAAACAGCCGACTAACACACAGGTACCTATTTACTGCTAAGTGAACAGCGGGTGCAGGTGTAAGGAGACTAGTCCAAACATGTCGACGAGGCCAGAAATCGAATTCTGATACTTTTAATAATGAACCAAACGTATTTCCCATTAAGTCAAGGAGGAGTTCAGAGATCGAAGGAGGATAAAATGTGAGAGCAATTGCTAGAGGAAGAGAATATCTTCGTGGTTGTATCCTGTTAACTGAGGCATACTGGTGAATTGATCCTTTTTGAAGAGGTAACAAAGAAGCAACAAATATACGTTATGCAGAGCAAAACTGTATTTTAGACGATTGTGCGGCATAGGATTGAACTTTACCAAGACTGATGAAGCTTAATCCTGAGCGAAATGTCGCCTAAACTTGTGACCTGCTTTACATTACGAGTATTCGCTTTCTGTAGTTTGCTTGTTGACCCAGTCACCCAGAGTGAGGCTGAAATATTACCTCGGCAATAATTATCACTCAGTTTAGGACTTGTATAACGAAAACTCTTCAGTCATGGGATCATGGTCACTTGGAATGGCCAAAGTCTAATCACCGAAAGGGTTGCATTAATTAAAATGACTGGATTTTGTCACTGTTTTCATTACCTGCCGTTATTATGTATATTCATATCCAATTATTATTGGACTGTAAACAGTGACGATACGGCTGTTATTTCAACGGTGACTGTCGATCGAAACGTAGAGGCTGTAAAGTGAAAATTTGTAAAAGTTAGATTTTCTGAATAAAATAAAAGGTACTATATTTAAAAGGCACGTAGAGCCTATGTTGCAGCAAGAAATTAATTATTGAGATGCTGTTGCAAGATTCTGACAGTGTTAAGTCTGGCAGAATAATATTGTGTTGTTGTTGCAAGCTGTTGAAACATTGCTGGCCGGGAAGTCTGAAGAGAAGCACTGGACTTTGGAGAATACATTAGAAGTTGCGCTCCAGTGAACGAAGGAAGGAGAGTCGCAACATGAATCATCGCAAAGTAGCGACGGTCTAAAGTTTGTCTGTCCCGTAAAGAAATAACTGACAACAATCATAAAATAAGTATAATGCTGAGCACCGTAGAGAAAAACAGCGGAGACTCGTGAGAGTCTCAGCTGGTAAAATCAATCCCATAACTTCGATTTAAGGGATGGAAGAGTAACTACGTTTCTCTGGTTCGAGAAACCTTCGTCAGCACCAAAGCAGTGCTCCTAACAGTCAAATCGATTAGTATCTGCTATCACACTGTAAAATATAACTACACTGGTTGCAGCCATCACGCTGTGTGGAATAGGACTGTCAGCAAGTGGAAACACTTAAGAAGTTACACAGATCCTCAGACGTGTAAACCAGCCTTCTGTATTATATAAGTCTGAGTGAGACCTTTATACTTAGGAAACAATTTATTTTAGTATCGATTTACTTCATAGGGGGTGACAGGGATAATAGTTTTTTTACAGAAAGTGCATAATAAAGGACTAGTCTGCACCTAAGATTATCCAGCTTGGTTCTTGAACAAACGAATCTAATTACCGATAATTAAGTAAATTAGCCACATGTGCAGCACTAGGATATTTACTGAGACGTTTCCCTTGCAGAAACAGTGTCCAAGTCCTGCACATGTGCTTCATCTGCATTAAAGACTTTTACTATTACACCAACCTTCAAAGGGCGTCAGGGGTTATTCATCAAAGAAATTAGAGCTACCTTCCCTTCCTCAAATCAGACTTGATTACCTCCCAATCCCTAGGCGTTGTATGGGTCCAGCGGGTTTCAACATTTCCCAATTAATATGATAATATCATTATACTATATTTATACCCAGACTCGTACTGTAAGATTAGCAGCAACACTTCAAGTGCTGTGTGATAGGTAGACTATGTAAACCGACATGAGGGGAAAAAAAAGTCTTTTACATGCTGAGAAATAAACCCTTACTGTGGGCGAAACGTCGTAAAATTAGGGAGTTTTCCTGCTTCATGTGTCTTGGAATTACCAAGATGTGTAGCCAAGCAGTTTTTTCCTCATCGTGTGCAACTCACACACCACACATCCCTCTGAATTTCTACTTCCTCGTCTAAACCATATATGATATTGAGATGTGTGGATGCATGAGCTCTGAGGCTTCCCTCTCCCCGCTTTACCACTCCTCTGTCGATGGAATGTCTGGCCTTGTCTTAATGGACTTTCTCCAGATTCCAGTCTGTTAATTGCCTCTAAGAGTGGGCAGCTTCGGGGGTCGTCTCTCACCCTCCTGGGTTTTGAGTAAGTGATGCCTGAGATCTCCTGGTAGGTGCGTGTCCTCTCACAGCCTCTCCTCATTTTAGCACGTTAATTATCTCCCTAGGCTCCGCGTTAACGTACAGAAGCCATTTGCTTGACTTTAAGTCACGTTAGATTTGCTTAGGTTAGGTTCGGTAAGGTATGGTGTCGTTAGTTTAGGTTAGGGTAGGTTAGATGTACCTACTGTGTAGATACGTATATATACTCACAAATAAGGAAATAAAAAACGGCCGTGATATGTTTGGTAACAAGGTGGTCAAGCTGCACATTGAAATCTGCATGACTGAAATCATGAGGCAGTCTATTTTAGAAACGACTTGGAGCTGATGTTGTGGTTTACTCTTGGTACAATCAGTCATCTTAGGCAACAGTTGGATTTACGGTTTTATCACAATCATTTTTAAGCAAATACCTCTATTTACGTTATAGCTAGGTTTGGATTTTCTAAAAATCAGAGTAAACCAACTATGAAATGTCTGCGATGGAAATCAAAGAAACTGGAACTGAAGCGAAAGTATTAGAAGAGGGTGAAACTCGGTCGATCTTCTATGTTTCCTCTTCTCTGTTGTCGCCTGCTTTTATTTATCGTTCTTCATGACTGTTGTAACTGTTTTATTTTTATTTTTAATCAAGCTAACCTAACTATACTTAACCTATCCAATGTTAAAAATAAAATTTGCTACTAGGAAATTATCATGAATTCTTTAAGAGAAAATTGAGAGATTACGAGCAGTCGGGATTATGAGTTTTGCAGTCGCTCTCTCTTTTTGTCTCTCTTTTCTTTCTCTCTTCATCTCTCATTGTAATAGTAATTTGCATGGCTATGATATTAATAATAATAACCTCTCTCTCTCTCTCTCTCTCTCTCTCTCTGCCTCTCTCTCAACCCCCCTTAAAAACTCTTATGTTCCCATCCCCTCGTTTTGTATGTGAAAATAAATGGAAACGTAAGTACTGTTTGGCTAGCAAATTTACTGTGGAGATTGCTTGGTACTGAAGCATTCTTGTCGAACCGGCAAATCCTTTGTGACACTTTGAAAGTGATGTACAACACACGTAAACATTTTCTACGTTATTTCGCTAGTTCTAACGAACCTATATAACAAAAAAGAACGAACTGTTGCAAAAGGAAAACTAAACGTGGATGCGTTGATCCAGTCATCTACACAACGTGAAATGCAATCATGTTATGCGATTGTCAGGGCAATTTGTTCATTCAAAGCACCGCCAGTGAGCTTAATTCGTGAATCTCCACTGTGAATCAACGCTCGCACACTACGCACTGTTACGAACATAACCTGTAAAACACTTTGTTATAGTGCTTCTCGTAACAAATTCATAAAAAGAACAGGATTATCTCGTCTCACTTATTTCTAATTTCTTAAAGAGTTTCTACATCGCCTTCTCTGACCGAGATATACCCTAGTAAAGGGCTTCCAAAATTACTGGTAACTTCTGGGGAAGTGTAGTGTAACTTAAAGCCAGATTCTCCACTAGACGCTTCCTCGACTAGTGGAAGTTGAGAACTGAACTAGGTAAGGTTTTATCAGCCAATCTTAACTCTGTCAGAGTAGGGGTTGAGTAGGGGTTGTCTGCTTGTGCTTAACCATGCCGCACCAGCAGTTCAGAATATTTGAACATCCTACCTATGTACAAAGCTAAACAATTTATGGCCTGATAATATTATAAAGCAAAACATCCTTATTTTAGCTACTAATAAGGATACCAATAATATATTAAGTGAAAAAGCCGAAATTATACATTAAACAAAAGACGTAATACGTACCAAAAAGTAGGTAAGAATGATCTGGGTGTTTTTTTTCCAATGTGAATAACCATGCTTGTGAAAGTCTACTCAGGGATTTCCGATGGTCCCTGTGAAGCTTCCACCCCTTCCCGTCCCATCCTATTGATCTGAAGGGGTAGCAGATGTTCGTCTTCATTGGGGGACCTTCATATATTTTGTAGATGAATGGTTCAGAGAACCGACATGTTGATAAATTAGACACATGTGCAACTCTTGGGTATCTTTATTGAGGAAACGTTTCGCCACACAGTGGCTTCATCAGTCCATACGTAGGAGAAACTTGAAGAACAGGAGGAGAATGAGGTAATCAGTCCCTCAACCTTGAATCGATGTGTTCAGTCCATCAATCTATTCAAGACTGATGGACTGAACACATCGACTCAAGGTTGAGGGACTGATTACCTCATTCTCCTCCTGTTCTTCAAGTTTCTCCTACGTATGGACTGATGAAGCCACTGTGTGGCGAAACGTTTCCTCAATAAAGATACCCAAGAGTTGCACATGTGTCTAATTTATCACCTTCATATATAAATAACATTCATCCTCATTTCTTGCTGATTTACATGATCAAATCCTCTGTGCATAGAGAGTATAATCGAAACACTGGAATGATTTTTTTTTTAAGATTAATCCACTGCGACCTTCAGTATCACGCCATGAACATAACAAAAGCACAGCTATTACACCTCCACAACGACAGAGCCAGACGCATTATTTTAGAAGCAGCAGTGATCCACACATCCTGCGTCACTGGGCAAAAGAGTGAAATGTAGGAAGACAAAGTAACCCTTCGCTGGCCTTCACACTAAGTAAATTAGGAGCATCATCAAGACAGACATTTACGATTAATATTATATTCATAAGAAACTTGCCACTTTATCCCCATTCCCTGTTCCTAGCAATACCTGATGTCACCAGACTTGATCTCGTAAATTATGACCTCGTGCGGCCTGGTTTTGCAATGGCCTTATGCGTGACATGTTTCACTGAGCCTAAGCTCGTGATGTAATAATGCTGATGGAATTACCGACAATATGTTAGGTAAAATGACACAACTGCAACAATTATGACATTTTATTGTGGCAACGTTTCGCTCTCCAGGAGCTTTATCAAGCTTGACAAAACTCCTGGAGAGCGAAACATTGCCACAATAAAATGTCACATTAGTTGCACTTGTGTCCTTTACCTAAGTAAACCCATGTTTGCCATATAAAGCCATGTACTTGCTCATTCCTGTCTTGCTGATAAAGCCCAAGGCTGGGAGCTATCAGCACACAGGAATCCTGTGCTATCAGCACACATGAATCCTGTGCTATCAGCACACATGAATCCTGTGCTATCAGCACACATGAATCCTGTGCTATCAGCACACATGAATCCTGTGCTATGTGTATTTTTACTCCCTTTACGTAGGTGTACAAGTCTGCCTCCTTCACCAGACAACCATAATGAACGAAAGACAAACATTTAAAAACGGAGTTTAAAGCTTGTTTTAAACATGAATGTTACCATTTCGTTGTTGGTCTCGGGCGAGAAAATAACTGAATTTCGTTTTTAAGTCCCCTCCAACTTTGTGAAATTTAATATTGCAGGACTGAGCAGTGAAACTCTTACCATTCCGAATAATGGTATGTTATTGAAGCGTTGATTCGACATTATCATTCAAAATGACTGGTTGCTTATGCATTGATCCAACGTCATTATTGACCAGTATAACTGGCCATTGAAGCATTGATGCATCATCATCATCATCATCATCATCATCATCATCATCATCATCATCATCATCATCATCATCATCATCATCATCATCATCATCATCATCATCACTATCCAACATGGCGGAGTAGGGTCATATAGACCCTTGAGTTTGATCCTACAAAGAAGAAGGTTCAGTTTCTCAGATTCGAAGCCCTTAACCATCATCAATGCATTCCTCTAGGGAAATGATTGATGATAAAAATTTCCATAGTTCATGGTACTCCCTTCGACGGAAGGGAAGGGATGCATTGACTCCGGCGAAAGGCTCTTGATCCACAGAATTAGATCTACCATGCCCTTCTTTGGATCAAACCAGATTACTTTCTATTCCCAGGTGCTATACAACTCTTATAAGGTTTGTGGTTTTTCTGTGTAAAGTTCGATGGTATTAAGCAGAAAATACGTTGGGTCGCACAACTCTCGATTTAATAAATCAATCCAAATTGGTGTTGTGCCCGAAATTGGGAAGATGGCTAATGTAATTTCTATCTTTTAATTGGGAGATAGGACAATTCCATCAAATTACCGCCAATTAAACTTTACCTAAAGGCAAATTGTTAGTCGACTCTTATTAAAAAAAAAAAAAACGAGAATGACAAGAAAGACAGGAAAGGGAAAGATTGAGAGAATCGAGGATATTTGTGTGACACTCATAACTGGTTTCGACTTCTGGGACTAATTTATTTTTAACGTGGTCATGTGAAGGTCTGGCAAACCTTGACCTCTGTTTTCCGCCCTCTTCACAGGCTGGTTGTTATTAGCCACACACACACACACACACACACACATATATATTCTATATATATATTTTTATATATATATATATATATATATATATATATATATATATATATATATATATATATATATACATACATTCATACACGCATGTACATGCATACATACATACATACATACTGACGACATTGGAGGACAGGGGGGTCAGGGGAGACATGATAACGACATACAAAATACTGCGTGGAATAGATAAGGTAGACAGAGACAGGTTGTTCTAGGGAGGGGACACAGAAACAAGGGGTCACAATTGGAAGCTGAAGACTCAGACGAGTCGGAGGGATGTTAGGAAGTATTTCTTTAGCCATAGAGTCGTCAGAAAGTGGAATAGCCTAGCAAGTGTTGTAGTGGAGGCAGGAACCATACACAGTTTTAAGACGAGGTATGACAAAGCTCAGGAAGCAGAGAGAGAGAAAGGATCTAGTAGTGGTCAGTGAAGAGGCGGGGCCAGGAGCTGAGTCTCGACCCCTGCAACCACATTTAGGTGAGTACAATTAGGTGAGTACATACATACATACATACATAAGTGACAGCAGCATCACTCAGGAACCAAACACTGGTGATGTTTGTTACCTATCTTAAGATCAGAATCTCAAGCTTCTTTCTCGTAGGAAAGTGAGAGGACACCTCAGGTGTCAGTGACGCTCAGACACACCCTAGCTCCTGCACTCTTCTTGAAATGCTTGATGTCGAGGGGATACCCACTGATGGGACAAACTCCCGAGTACAGTTATTCAGGCTGAAACGTTGTGTAGTTTTAAAAATAGGTTAGATAAATACATGAGTGGGTGTGGGTGGGTGTAAGTTGGACCTGACTAGCTTGTGCTGCTGAGTCTGGTGCAGTGCTCCATCCTTGAGTTTAGGTGACCAGACTGGGTGGGTCATTGGGCTAATCCGGGGGGGTGGGTCATTGGTCTTATCGGGGGAAGGACATGGACCTGCTCCGCATTGGTCAGTAGGCCTGTTGCAGTGTTCTTTCTTTCTTATGTTCTTATGTTGGTGCACTCACTTGAGTGTCAGTTGGTGTACCTGGTGTACCAGAAAGTCTTAATGTTGTTGAAGGTGACTCGTGCAAGATCAAGGATGTGTTTTCTGAGCTATAAGTGTATGACATGTAACAACACTCTTGTAAACACCGTTGGCTCGAGTGTCAGGGACTTAAGTCACCATTACTTGTTTCTGCCATATTTTGTACTCTTTGTGTGACTGTATGACGCTTTGAATTGTTCTGCTTGACAGTGTCAGCTGATGCTTCTTTGTTGACCGTGTGTCACCTTACAATAATGTGTGATTCTACATCTGCTACGATGTTCCTACTGATAGTTGTTATCTTCTGCGAGTTCTGAACTTCAGCAGTGTGTGGCCTGTGATGTACATGTTATCGACGTTCTTCTTAACTACTCTCTACCTGTGTATATAACTTCAGAACACTGAATACAGAGCGGGTGAAATTTTTTTCCTTGCTGTACAACCCTCACTTGCATTGTATAGAATCTACTTACCTGACCCTAACCTTTATAGAGCTCAATTAGTCCCTTTAAACTGCAAGTGTTGTTTAGGTTACATGCCTGCTGGATAAGGATGCCATACAGGTAACATGAACCAAACTGTCAGCAACTGATAACAAAATCAGTGTTTTTTTTTTTTTAACCATTTGGTATCGTTCAAAGGAGTGCTGATATTCCAAAATATGCTTGTACATATGCAGGCAGGGCTTCCTGCTAGTCTCTGACATAAGTAAGTAAGTAAGTAAGTAAGTAAGTTTATTCAGGTATACACAAATACAGTTACATAGAATTATCATACATAGCAGCATATGTGTAGAGAACCTGGGATAACCCAAAAAAGTCAGACAGAGTGACTTATTTCCATTGGGGTCCTTTTACCTTATTATTATAATATAAAGGTTATAATATTTTCTTATTATTCTACAATGAAGATAACATCTTATTATCATACTAAAAAGACTATCTACTACACCAAGGTCATTAAGACTATCTACAATACGAGGGTCATTACTAGGAATATGGTAAAATTTACACGTATGGAATATGGTAAAATTTACATCTGACCATAAGGCATCAGTCACATTCTAGACACCCACCAAAGCTGACACACGGCTAGTAGATTCACTCTAGACTCCACAATAAAGATCTTCAGCACGACGCTGCATATTCGTTTACCGGGATCACCACATGCCTAGTGGAGGTAGTTGAATAACTCGAAGAAGAAGTGACGAAGGCAGGCTCAATGCATAGTTACACGAGCAGGTACGACAGCGCTAACGAGAATAGAAAGAGAATCTGGCAGGCAGCATGTTGAGAGGCGGGACCAGGCACCAGGAATCTACCCCTGCAACGACATATAGACGAATTAACACACACACAAACACATACATCCGCCCAGAAACACGTACACCCACCCACACTCATACACACCAAGTACACACACACACACACACACACACACACACACACACACACACACACACACACACACGCACACATTAGGGGGGGGAGCAAGAAACGCAGCCGCCCACAGAACCACCCACAGATTCCCCTCAACCCCTACCACCCCACACCAACCATACACAATAAGCAGAACCAAGCCACACTCCATACTCCACAGTAGTTCCCCCTCACAGCACTAATACTACCGCAACAGAAGCCTTCTATAATATCCAGACCTGTCTTCCCCACCCCTCAACCAACACCATCCTCCCACTCCCCCGAATACAGTTCTAGAAAGGAATCCGAAGGTATGATACACCAACTTTGCTGGAATAATAAAGTGTTGAGTAGCAGGAAAGAATCCACGAGACATCCCCCGACATCACAGCACACACAGAGACAAAGCTCAATGGAGTGATAGATGTGATCTTCCTGTCTGTATATCTGTTCCTGAGGAAAGACATGGCGAACAGATGGGTAGGGAAGGAGAAGAAGTAGGAAGAAGAGTTGCTGAGTAAGTATTTATTCATTTGGACAACGTTTTCTTCTGTCTGGAGCTTTAAGTCACAAAGTTGCTGACTTCATAAGGTTCAACAGTGAGAGAGAGGGAGAGAGAGAGAGAGAGAGAGAGAGAGAGAGAGAGAGAGAGTGGTGGGGAGACCGCATTTTCCTGGCCTGAAAGAAGGCTTTCGACAATGTTCCGCACAAGAGATTAGTGTAAAAGCTAGAGGAGCGGACAGGAATAATAGGAAAGGCACTGCAGTGGATCAGGAATTACCTGACAGAAAGGAAACAATAAGTAATTGTACGTGATGGAGTCTCATTATGAGGTCATTTGACGACTGGGGCTCCAAAAGGGTCAGTCCTAGGGCCAGTGCTGTTTCTGGTACATGTGAATGACATGGCGGAAGGGATAGAGGTATCTCTGTTTGCAGACGATGTGAAGCTAATGCAGAGAATTCAGACAGATGAAGATCAGGTAGGACTACAAAGGTATCTGGACAGGCTGCAAGCCTGATCAAACAATTGGCTCCTGGAGCTTAACCTCACCAAGTGAAAAGTCATGAAGATTGAGGAAGGCCAAAGAAGACTGCAGACAGAGTACACATTAAAGGCCAAAGGCTGAAAACCTCAATGAAAGAAAAGGATTTTGGGTTGAATATCATACAGAGCACATCTCCCGGGGCGCACATCACCCAAGTAACTGCTGCAGCATATGGGCGCCTGGTAGGTCTAAGAATAGCATTTCGACACCTGAGTAAACAGCCATTCAAGACACAGTACACCGTGTACGTCAGCCCATATTGGAGTATGCAGCACCTAGCCAAGCACGTTAAGAAATTGGACAAAGTGCAAAGGTTTGCTACAAAACTAGTCCAGAAGCTTAGGGGTAAATTCCACGAGGAGAGGTTACCGGAAACCATCATGACGACACTGGAGGACAGGAGGGATAGAGAGGACATTATAACAAATAAAATTCTGAGAAGAATTGACAAGGTGAATAATGACTGGAAGTTTCAGAGATGGGACCCGGGAACATGGGGTCACAATTGGAAACTGGAAACTCAGATGAGTCACAGCGATGTTAGGAAGTACTTCTTCAGTCATAGTGTTGTCATGAAGTAGAACAATCTAGTTCGTGATGTAGAGGAGGCAGGATCTATACATAGTTTTAAGAAGAGGTACGATAAAGCTCTTTGAGAAGGGAGAGAGTGAATCTAGTAACGATCAGCAAAAAGGCGGGTCCAGGAGCTACGAATCGGAATCTGCAGCCACATATAGGTGAGTATACACACACACACACACACACACACACACACACACACACACACACACACACACACACACACACACACGGAGAGAATATTTGAGATGCGGGAATACACGGGAACACGGTCGAAAGTTAGACTGATGAATAACAGAAATGTCACTTCAGCCTCAGGGTGGTGAGGAAGTAGAATATCAGAATATCTTTAAACTATGTATAGAGGCAGACTCTATACATAATTTAAAGAATGGGTACAACAGGGTCCGTGGGTCTAGCAGGAAGTTAACCTACAAGAAGCTCACATTCGACTCTTGCAGTTAAAAATAATCGAGTACATATTGGTAGGTATACACATGTGATACAGCTGAAAAAAAAACTGTGACGGATTTCTGGGGGTTAACGATCTCACAGTACTGAACTTCAAGTACCTTGTGGATATAAATGTGAAAATAAAAAAAGAAGAAATTTATTTCAGGTTGAAGGGAGAAACCAGACTTCAAAAGACAATGCCATGATTAGAGAATTTCTGGATGCAGCATAATGGGAAAAAAATGAAAGGAAAGACAATAAGTGAGATGATGGAGAGCCTTACAGGAAAGCTTCGGGAGACGGAAGAGAAATTCATTCTAAAAAAAAGAGGGAATGGTATGAACGGAAACAGCTGGTGGTTCAGCCAAAGAGAAGAGAGTCAATAACTTCAAGTGCACGAGAACGGGAAAAAAATTTAAACATAAAGAACTACAAAGAAGAGAGACTTCGAGAGTCTGAAAACAAATGTACTCTGGCGAGAGAAAGAATTCATAAAACCAGCCACCTTCACGTGAGGAGTTCTGGGAATTTGAAATGAATGTAAATAATTAGTCATACAAAATAACTAAGAGCTGCTCACAGTGTATGTAGTATCTGTGTCTATACAAAATATATTATAATCAAATCCTATATAAATATAGTGCTATAAGGAAATATAATAGTAATTAGGTAAGAAGAAAGGCTGATGGGACTACTACGAAGTTACTTCGGTAGGAAGAGGACTGGTACAGAGCAATAGAAGTGAAGATGGAAGGAAAGGAACTCACAAAGAATTATAAGGAAATTTTCAAGAAGCTGAACAATCGAGAAATGATGTTCTCGGTAGCGGCATGAACTCCACAAGAATTATAAACGAAAGGACATGCCAGAACGTACTGGACACCATTCACACAACTGTGAATGAAAAGAAGAGGCTATTGAATGAATACAGGTTCTAAAGGAAGGAGCAGAAGAACTATGTGAACATCTGGCTAAAATCTTCGACAATTCGTGTTAAAGTGGTAAGTTGCCAGGAATATGGACGGCAAGCGTTTAACTACAGGAATGTATCATTGACATCCACATTATGTAAAGTACTGGAGAAAATAATGAGTGTGGCGGATAACCTCTATCTTGGTGGCGTTCTATGATAGTACAACAAACATAAAGTGGGTAAATATTAAAATGGTATATAATACCGACAGATTGTTAGGTAAAACATTTCGCCTACACAGTAGGCTTCTTCAGTCGAGTACAGAAAAGCTGATATGGAACAATACTCTTCTCCAGACTGAGGGACTGACCACCTCAAAACTTCAAGGGTGATGGACTGATTACATCGTCTTCACGTCTCCTACTTCTATCAACTTTTCTGTACTCGACTGAAGAAACCTACTGTGTAGTCGAAACGTTTCGAAATAAAGATACCTAACTGTTGCATATGTATCTTACCATTAAGTAGGTAAGAGAGTGATGGAATACCTGCATTATTCTTGGACTGCAAGAGGGCATCTGACACAGTATCGCACAAATGACTGGCCAAAACTAGAAGGGTAGGGAAGAGGAGGGAAGGAAAGGTATTACAAAATACCAAAAGCTCCCAGAAACGAATGAAAATTTGATCTGCCAAAAGAGTGTAAAAAGAGAAGTTTTGCAAGGATAGGTATAGAGATGGTACTTTTTTCTTGCATGTTTGAGTGACATGTTAGATGATATTTGTATTTCAGATAATGCAACACCTGCAAGTGACTTACTCTCGATAAAGCAGCTCACGAAACTAGAGCAAATGCAACTATTTACAGCGAAACTAATCAAAGAGATAAAATGAATGATCTATTAGGATAGGCTAAGGAACTGAAAACGACATCAGAAGATATTAGGACATGGAGAGGCACGATAGCGTCGCATAAAATACTCAGATTCCTTGTTTAGGTAGAGGCTGGACACAAGTACTGTACACGAGGGCACAGTTAAAATTTAGATATATAGATTAATAATGCTAGAAAGTATTTCTTCAGCCTGAGAATATGCAGAAAAATTGAATGAACTGGATGGTTAAGTAGGGGAGGCAGTGGCAGTGATGCTAAGAGGTAGTAGTCCATGGATGGTCAACTGATAGAAGGGCCCAGACGCCCAGACTCGATTCCTTCAATAAACACACAGTCACACACAGTCACACACACACACACACACACACACACACACACACACACACACACACACACACACACACACACACACACACACACACACACACACACACACACACACACACACACACACACACACACACACACACACACACACACACACACACACACACACACACACACACACACACACACACACATACACACACACACAGGCCAAGAATCTATAGACAAATGCCTATGAGAAATTCAATGAACATCTTAGCATACATTTAGAAGGAAATACACATTTAAGAAATAAAACGTTCAATAAAAAAAAACGTATTTTACTTTGATATACATTGCAAGGTCGCTGAAGGGCAGATAATGACTCAGCTTTTTTAACCGATCTCCAATTCGCAACGACCTTTTTCCTTGTGTTAACGAGGCTCTAATAAGGGCATAGCGAGGAGAATGGTAGCAGTTTGCTCACTGCCAGTGTGTACTCACCTCACTCTCTCTCAACTAATTCATCAAACAGCTGCATATATATTTTATGATCTGGAACTCTTATCTGTTGGGGTAGTTTTATAATAAATAATTTTGTCTATATTCTTCCAGTAGCATTCATGATGTCGAAATATCGATACCTATACCCAGTTTTCAGAAGATACCGATATTGTTCGTACATTTTTTTAGTTTTAAGATTATAATGGCTATGCTCAGTATATAAGGAAGTGCTTTGCACAATGGATATTAATTAACATTGGAAGGTAAATTATTAAATAATTTAATTTCTTTAAGATGACAATGCTATTACTCATTACTGAGTAAAAATAATTATGATAAGTTGATAATACCCACAGATTATATATATATATATATATATATATATATATATATATATATATATATATATATATATATATATATATATATATATATATATATAAATATATATATATGTATATATATATATATATATATATATATATATATATATATATATATATATATATATATATATATATATTTTTTTTTTTTTTTTTCCAACAAGTCGGCCGTCTCCCACCGAGGTATGGTGACCCAAAAAAGAAAGAAAATCCCCAAAAAGAAAATACTTTCATCATCATTCAACACTTTCACCACACTCGCACATTATCACTGTTTTTGCAGAGGTGCTCAGAATACAACAGTCTAGAAGCATACACATATAAAGATACACAACATATCCCTCCAAACTGCCAATATCCCAAACCCCTCCTTTAAAGTGCAGGCATTGTACTTCCCATTTCCAGGACTCAAGTCCGACTATATGAAAATAACCGGTTTCCCTGAATCCCTTCACTAAATATTACCCTGCTCACACTCCAGCAGATCGTCAGGTCCCAAGTACCATTCGTCTCCATTCACTCCTATCTAACACGCTCACGCACGCTTGCTGGAAGTCCAAGCCCCTTACCCACAAAACCTCCTTTACCCCCCTCTCTCCAACCCTTTCGAGGACGACCCCTACCCCGCCTTCCTTCCCCTATAGATTTATATGCTTTCCATGTCATTCTACTTTGATCCATTCTCTCTAAATGACCAAACCACCTCAACAACCCCTCTTCTGCCCTCTGACTAATACTTTTATTAACTCCACACCTTCTCCTAATTTCCACACTCCGAATTTTCTGCATAATATTTACACCACACATTGCCCTTAAACAGGACATCTCCACTGCCTCCAACCGTCTCCTCGCTGCTGCATTTACCACCCAAGCTTCACATCCATATAAGAGTGTTGGTACTACTATACTTTCATACATTCCCTTCTTTGCCTCCATAGATAACGTTTTTTGACTCCACATATACCTCAACGCACCACTCACCTTTTTTCCCTCATCAATTCTATGATTAACCTCATCCTTCATAAATCCATCCACCGACACGTCAACTCCCAAGTATCTGAAAACATTCACTTCTTCCATACTCCTCCTCCCCAATTTGATATCCAATTTTTCTTTATCTAAATCATTTGACACCCTCATCACCTTACTCTTTTCTATGTTCACTTTCAACTTTCTACCTTTACACACATTCCCAAACTCATCCACTAACCTTTGCAATTTTTCTTTAGAATCTCCCATAAGCACAGTATCATCAGCAAAAAGTAACTGTGTCAATTCCCATTTTGAATTTGATTCCCCATAATATATAATATATATATATATAATATATATATAATATATATATAATATATATATATATAATATATATATAATATATATATATATATAATATATATATATATATATATATATATATATATATATATATATATATATATATATATATATATATATATATATATATATATATATATATATATATATATATATATATATATATGTATATATTGTCCCCAACTCCAGCCTTGGCACACGCCTCGACTCACAGACCATCCGCATCGGTGTTGCCCTTCGACTTGCCGCCCCTATTCTCGTCGAACACAGGTGTATTTGTGGCAGTGAAGCAGCAGACCAATTCGGGTACCATGGTCTTGTGTGCCGTAAATCCGAGGGAAAGATTGCAAGACATGAGGAGGTTAATACCATTATCAAGAGGAGCTTCACAACAGCTGGATGCCCATCAGTAAGGGAGCCACCCCAACTATGCAGATCTGATGGCAGCCAGAAGCGTCCAGATGGTATCACCCTTCAAGCCTGGACAGATGGGAAGCAGGTGGTGTGGGACTATACATGTGCATCTACCTTGGCTGATACCTATCTCCAATACACCAGGGAGGAAGGAGGGGCAGCTGCCAGCTTCAGGGAGTCCCAAAAGTCTAGAAAATATGGAGAACTTGCCCATCATTATATGTTTGTTCCCATAGGCTCAGAGACCCTTGGCTCATGGGGAAAGAGTGCATCCAAATTCCTTAAGGAGCTGGGAAAAAAGACTCATCAGGGTAACTAGGGATCCCAGGGCAGCTAGTTTTCTGTTCCAGCGGCTCAGTGCGGCTGTTCAAAGGGGTAATGCCTGTTGTATTTTGGGCACACGCCCCAGCTCTGAGGAGCTGGATGAGATTTTCGCCTTATAATCGGTGATACACACGTAACAACATGTACCTTATATGCCACCTTTATATCAACAATGTATCTCTTAAATCTTCTGTGTCATATTATGTCATATTATGTAATATATATATATATATATATATATATATATATATATATATATATATATATATATATATATATATATATATATATATATATATATATATATATATATATATATATATATATATATATATATATATATATGTATATATATATATGTCTTATACAAACGTTTTTAAACTGGCTATTGTAAAAGTTACTTTTTTTTCCAATTATACATTTTTTTTACATGTGATGAAATCAATGAAATTCCTTTTCCGTAAAGTGATGTAATTAAACAGAAAGTCGGTTCATGTGATTGCAATAAAAAAACGCTTCCAATTAGTCGACGTCACAAAAAATGTTGCCCCAATTACTTGATGTCTGTTATCTGCCGTCGACCTCGTCGCCTCTAATGTTATTACCTCATACAGGATTTTATACCTCATTATACACTTATTTAACATGACTGATATTAAATCATCAAAAAATAATTGCCGTGTAATGTCATTACGTTTGCTTGCAAAGGCTGCAGGAGCAAAAACTTATCGGGAAGAATATCGTATGTAACTGTGGGTTGTCGACGTTACAGCAAAATGGTGGCCCAACATTTTCAACACCTTGGGCGACTTGGACGAAACATTTAAGGTTCTTGGGTCGCATGTGAGACTTTTATCTTTTAAAGGACATAAAGCGATGAAAGGTTAGCTTCACTGACATACGTGAGGGGTAATGGAATGTATAAAAAATCTTATATAATGAAATCTGAAAGCTTTCTAATTTAAATTGATATTTCTCCAGATGTACAAAGATAATATAATTTACATGTAATAAAATAATGTTAGGTACGTCAAAATCACTAGATGGAAATGCATTTCTGGCAGTCTAATTCTAATGCTTATGCAATCTAATTCTAATGCAGTAAACTACAAATATATACACAATAGGAAAGATAATTAAACATTGGTTAAGCTTTCAAAAGTATATCTTATTGTTTCAAACTGTTTCAATGATCTTCAGTTAAGTAGGATTTTATAAGCAGTTAACTACAATTATATGTGGAATAACAGAAGTAGCTAATGTACGAGAAGTACAATTTTTCAAGGCTGATTTATTATTCCAAATTTAGTTAATGATCTTCAGTTTTGTGGAGAGATTGTGAAGATACAGGAACTTAATTACAGTAGAAATATAATGGGACATAGTGAGTACTTTCTATAGTAGTTGGAGGACGACTGGAAGAACTGGGACAGACTTGGATGAACTGGTCTTAACATGGTTGATTCACTTATGTTAGGGAGATGAGATTTTTAACAATATCTCAGAATTGGCAGACAGTGAACTTTTCGATGATTCAGGCAATGAATTCTAGATATTAAGAATTTGCACATTGAGTTTTTGCACGGGTTGAATCGGACACGGAGGATGTCAAAGAGGGTCTTGTGTTATACCTATGTGTTCGGTTGAAGCTATCAAGGAATATATATATATATATATATATATATATATATATATATATATATATATATATATATATATATATATATATATATATATATATATATATATATATATATAAACAGATCTATATGACAATAACTTATAGCATTTCTAAGGTGATTTATGTAATGCAGAATTTTAGTAGTACTATATTTTTGTTGAGTAAATGATATGGACAGGATGATTATACACATACATTCCTCCAAGTTCCATGAAGAACGTATGAAAAAAATGGTAAAGATAACTGATACAAACAAGGGAAGAGTTAATGATGAACAAGAGACATTAAATTTGTACTGAGCTAGAATTAATTTTGTTCGTACCCACTAAAGGGAAGTTTAGGGACAAAATTGCCCTTTCACTAGAGTCTCCATATCATTATCAATATTAGTGGTAATGAGCCTAAGATGCAAGAGTACTCTTGCATTAATGAGTACTGTAGGACGTTGAGTACATCTTGAGTACAAAGTCTCTTAGCATGAAATGCATCCTTGCAGTTTAATATCCAGAAATTCTCATCGCCTTCATTAAGTTGGCTTCCATTGCAAGTATTGGTCAGAATGAACTTCACACACTTCAAGCTGAACATCTGTGAACTCTGCTTTTATTATTAAATAAATGGAGATTTGCTTAGGCTATACATTTATTTTCCAGTTCAACAAATATAGCATAAAAAGTCTGCCACAATATTATTTGCCATCAGTTACTAACAAGAAGCAAAACATACAATATTATTATTTACAAAACACAAAGATTCCTCCTCATTTACCGACTTGTTCTCTGGCAATGAGTATAGTGCCATTTGTACATTACCATAGAACTGTTATGGACTCCACCTCTCATCACATTACTAGTGAACCACGAGTAATTGTAGGAGAAGTCGGGGGTTGTAAATGTTGTCTGTCTAGAGATCTGATGGTGAAATTATCAGAATTTTTCATTTGAATTAGGGAGGGTTGCGAGGTTGAGTCAATTAAGTTTATTTTTTTTCTTGCGTTTTCTCTCTCTCGGCGCACGCATGTGTGTGTGTGTGTGTGTGTGTGTGTGTGTGTGTGTGTGTGTGTGTGTGTGTGTGTATGTATGTGTGTACTCACCTAGCTGAGGTTGCAGGGGTCGTGTCCAAGCTCCTGGCCCCGTGTGTGTGTGTGTGTGTGTGTGTGTGTGTGTGTGTGTGTGTGTGTGTGTGTGTGTGTGTGTGTGTGTGTGTGTGTGTGTGTGTGTGTGTAAGTGTAACAATAATACTTTTTATTTCATAAATAACAAAAAGGCACAATACCGTGACTGGAACAATGCACAAATAACCCGCACATAAAAGAGAGACTTTGTCAATGGTCCAAGTCGGACCGAAACGTCGTCGTAAGCTTCTCTCTTTTATGTGCGGGTTATTTGTGTACTTTTTATTTCACTTTTATTTAAGTAAAAAACTGCATCTCAGGAAATTTCTTATCGTCCTTACTGTCATGTATAATAAACGCCGCCTCATGAGTCGCCAAACTATCCCTCACAACGCTTATCGCGAAATATTACGACGCACGCCACGAGGTATGAGCACTTGGCGAAATATATTTGATAAATGCAAAACTCTAAATATGCTTATTGTTGTAACATTTTACATAATATAATTTGGGGCGTAATGCGTGTCCGCCATGAAGTAGAAACACACGAGAGCTTTAGACAGGAATGTAGGGGCTGTTAGGGTGGTGAAGCCGTCATGCTGAGGAGCTCTGTTAAATACAGCTCAAGTAATGTTCTCATACATTCTCAACTTTGTGTTTCTCTTACATAAGTCGGATATCCACTTTAATAAAAACAAAAAACTCCCACAAGATGCTCCTGATATTGTTATCTTATATGCTAAGATAACCGCGCCACTAAGGCAGACAGCAGTCTGCAAAGTTTTAACTTTTAAAGGAATTGGAAACAATGTTTTGAAGGCATTTTTTATATCAGGGAAAGAAGGTAATGGCGGAAGGATTCTAGAAGTCAGAGACGTTAATAATTGTTGCTTTTATCAGGAATGCGGAAAACCAGTAGGTTTCCCTGTATCCCTTCATAAATGTTACTTTGCTCACACTCCAACAGCTCCATCAAGTCCTAAAAACTATTTCCCTCCCTTGCTCCTATCTAACATGCTCACACACGCTTGTTGGAAGTCTAGGACCCTCACACAAAACCTTTTCAACCCCCTCCCTCCAACCCTTCTTAAGACAAACCCCTACCCCGCATTCCTTCCACTATAGATTTGTACACTCTCTAAGTCACTCTATTTTGTTCCATTCTCGCTAAATGCCCTAACCATTTCAACAACTCTTCCTTTGCCCACTTATAAATGCTTTTAGTAACCCCACACCTGCTCCTAATCTCCAAGCTACGGAATCTCTGTATAATAATCACACCTCAGACACATCTAAACTGCCTGCGGCCTTCTCCTTGTTGCAACATTCATCCTTCATGCCTCCCACACATTTAAGAGCATTGGTACCACTATACTCTCATACTTTAACCACTTTGCTTCCGTGGATAACGCTCTTTGTCTCCACAGACTCCTCAGTGCACCACTTCGTCTTTCATAAACAAATGCAGGCAAGCCCACTCTCTAATATCTGAACACATTCACTTCTCCCATACTCCCTTCCTCCAGTCTGATATCCAATGTTTCATTAACCAAATTTTTTGTTACCTTGCTTTTTCCTAAGTTCATTTTTAATTTCCTTCTTTTACATACACTCCCAAATTCGTCCACCAACTTTTCCAACTTCTGTTCTGATTATCAGAAAAGCAGTGTCATCAGCAAAAAGCTACTACGACAACTCCCACTTTGTGTTCTCTGTAAACCTTTATACAAAGGAACAATATACATCCTCAGTCCCTAGGTACCTTCCTCTCTTTCGTACATTTATTAAATAAAAACACCAACTATTCCAAAACTGTATCTCCACTTGCTTTTAACATTTCTGTCAAATATCAGTATATTAATGTTACTGCGAAAAAGTAAATGCCACATACATAAAAATAGGGAAGGGAAAGAATCTGCGTATTTCTGCCTTAGTTTAAGATATTCTTCAGTGGATAAGGATACACTTAAAAAACGAACGTACACCGTCAGTGAGGTTGAGTAACGTAGAACTGAAGCCTACTGAATATGGTCAAGCAGGCTTCCTGAAGAGCTTCACTAGTTCTCACGGATGGTAAACATTTTTTTCTATACTGAATCAGCATTGTGTTCCCAAACCTCACGTTCAGAAGAGTGAAACGTTCAGATAACTTCGTGATATAACAATGGTCCAGAACGGAAAGAAACGTCAACCCAACTCATAAGTGCGGGATTATGGTTAATTAAATGCACAAGTAACCAACATAATGAAACTGAAACTATACTCCTCGGATTGTTTCGATTTTTTATTACGTCACGAGAGATAATCTAGGGAGCACCATGACTAATAACAGACAGAAATATAAGCAGGAAAAATCGAAAAATGGTCACAATTTTAGCCTGGGCAAAGTATTTATTATCTGTACTCCCGAACCTCGGTTCACTCACCATTATACTTGTGTGTCATGGAATGAAAGTCTTGTCGTCACTGATAGTTCAAAAAAAAAAACTTTAAGGCTGTAATTTACAACTTTATAGATCACAACATTTTGCTTGGTCAACAAGTTTTTTCAGATCATTGTAAACTAAGCGAAACATTATAATTCATAACGTTTACCCAGGTTAAGTTAGTAGGTTAATTGAGTATAAAGCATCTTGTTATTAAGACTGCAAGTCACCTGTTTAACCACCAATCAAATCTATATACTTCAATTCTAAATCTATATGAAATGATACATAATACCCCCATGAAGATATATATATATATATATATATATATATATATATATATATATATATATATATATATATATATATATATATATATATAATGAATCTTTCGCAGCCAATCCTAGCAGTCAAAATCAGTATTTTACTACGGCTTACGAAGTAGGAAATGTGACTGTGACTCGAATGAAAGAGTGAATATGTGATTGCATTTTAATACGCTTGGTGGTTTCCCATTTTCTGTAAGTGCTGGTCAAGTTTTTACCGTCTTTATGTATTATTGCATTTATTTCAGTTATTGTAAAAAATAGTGCGTTAAAATTCATTAAAAACAACATTTTAACCTGAGACCCCTAACCAAACCTGTCTTAACCTCATAGAAGTAATGCATATCTAAGAATATACAGTGAAACCGAGTGAAAGAAGTGGAGTGTTGCTTAAACAGGTAATAAAGGTAACACTGGTTATAAATGACCATATTTTTAAAGGGATGGACCGGTAAGCCAGCGGAAGGCCTCGGTCAGATGACCAAAAGCTCCAAAGGCGGGTCATCATCTGACTAAGACCCGCGTCAGGAAACATTTGTCCTGTTTCCTGACGAACCTTACCTAACCTAACTTAACCTTAAACAGGACAGGTCGAGTTTTTCAAACTGCATCGACTTATTTCTTCCAGTTCGTCGGTATTTATATTACTGTTTCAGCAATAACCATAAAAGGTGGAAAACCATTTGTACCGAGAAATGAAACCCATTTATATATCTGCCTCGGTCAGATTTACTGAAGAGGGTCTCTGAAACCTAAGTTTGTAGATATCCGATTTATCTGTTTCTTTTTCGGGACTAAATGGTTAATCTGTAAGAATTGGAATAATGTATAGACACTGACAAAGTGGAGTAAATGATACATGCAATGATAACCTTATTACCCACTGTATCCCATACAGTGGATACTGTTGTTAAAATGTTTACCTTTAGTTGATTCCGAGGTTTATTGCCCCCGCGGCCCTGTCCCAGACCAGACCACCTGGTTACTGGACTGATTGATTAAGCTGTTAGTGCCCGCCTCCTGCAATCCAACGTATGTATCACAACCCAGCTGATCAGGAACTGTTTTGAGGAATTTGCCAAGCAAAGGGATCCGTAGTAATAATCCTTATGCATGAAGGGAAGGTGTTGAAGAGTCGTGGTCTATTAACACTTATTGAGTTCTCTCGCAGTGTACTCAACATTCCCCTGCTCTTCACTGGAGGTATCCCGCACAGTCTGCCAAGCCTCTTATGTTCTTAAGTAGTAATTTCGATGTGCAGGTTTGGGTGTGTGTACTCACATAGTTGTGGTTGCATGGGTCGAGTCAAAGCTCCTGTGTGCGTGTGTGTATGTGTGTGCTCACCCATATGTGGTTGCAGGGGATGAGTCATAGCTCCTGGCCTCGCCTCTTCACTGATCACCACTAGGTCCTCTATTTTCCTGCTCTATGAGCTTTTTCAAACCTCGTCTTAAAACTGTATAGTTCCTGCCTCCACTACGTCACTTGCCAAACTGTTCCACTTCCTGACAACTCTGTGACTAAAGAAATACTTCCTAACATCCCATTGACTCATTTGAGTCTTCAGCTTCCAATTGTGACCCCTTGTTTCTGTGTCAAATCTCTAGAACATCCTGTCTCTGTACACTTTTTCAATTCCTTGTAGTATTTTGTATGTCATTATCATGCCTTGCCTAACCCTCCTGTCCACCAGTGTTGTTAGGAAATTTTCCCTTAACCTTTCTTCGTAGGACATCCCCCTCAGCTTTGGAACTAGTCATGTTCCAAACTTTTAACACTTTTCCTAATTTCTTGACGTGCTTGACCAAGTGTGGGTTTCAAACTGGTGTTAAGTACGGGTCTACGGGCTAAGTATGGACCTGACGTACACGGTGTACAGTCTTAAACGAGGTATCAGAACGCTATTCTCAGGTTTGCCAATCGCTCACATGCTGCAGCAGTTATCTGGTTGATGTGCGCCTCATGAGATGTGCTCGATATTATACTCACCCCAAGATTTCTTTCCTTGAATGAGGTTTGTATTGGCCACCTAGCCTATACTCTGTCTGCGGTCTTCTTTGCCCTTCTACGATCTTCATGACTTTGTATTTGGTGATGTCAAATTCGAGAAGCCTGAACCAGGCTTGCAGCCTGCCCGGGTCTCTCTATAGTCCTGCCTGATCCTCATCCGATTTAATTATCCTCATTAACTTCACATCATCTGGAAACAGGGACACTTCTGAATCTATCCATTCCGTCATGTTACTCACATATTCCAAAAATAGCACTGGTCCTAGGACGGACCCCTGTGGAATGCCGCTTGTCACAGACGCCCACTCTGGCACCTCATCACGTACCACGACTTGTTGTTGCCTCCCTGTCAGGTATATTCTCATGAATTGCAGTGCCCTTCCTGTTATGGGTGCCTGATCCTCTAGCTTTAGCACTAATCTCTTGTGAGGAACGGTGCCGAAGGCTTTCTTGAAGTCCAAGAAAATACAATCTATCCACACAATCTATCTCATGTCTTACTTTCATTACCTTGTCATAAAACTCCAATAGATTTGTGACACAGAATTTTCCTTCCATGAATTCGTGATGTTTGTCGTTTATAAGCTTGTTTCGTTCTAGGTGCTCTACCACTCTCCTCCTGATAATTTTCTTTACGACTTTGCGAACTATACACGTCAGTGATACTGGTCTGTAGTTTAGTGCCTCGTGTCTGTCTCCTTTCTTAAAAATGGAGACTACATTTGCTGTCTTTCATACCTCGGGTAGTTACCCAGTTTTAATGGATGTTTTGAAAATTATTGTTAGTGGCACACACAGCGTCTCTGCTCCCTCTCTAAGGACCCACGGAGAGATGTCCGATTCCACCGCCTTTGAGGTATCAAGTTCACTTAGCAGCTTCTTCATCTCCTCCTCGGTTGTGTGTATTTCATCCAGCACTTGCTAGTATATCCCTTGTTGCTGTACCCCACTATTCTGACTTCCCCGGAGTCCTTTCTATCTCCACTGTAAATGCTTCCTGAAATCTCATGTTGAGCCTGATTACCTGATCCTTGACTGTTGTCTTCCTCCTTATGTGGCTTATGTGGCTATACAGCAACTTCGGGTCAGACTTGACTTTCGATGCTATGTCGTTTTCGTACCGTCGCTGGGTCTCCCTCCTTATCTGTGCATACTTGTTTCTGACTTCGATTAATCTCTTTATTTTCCCGGGTCCTTTGTATTCTGTACATTTTCCTTCTCTACCTCACTTAGTTTTTGCTTCCCTACACCTTTGGGTAATCCAAGGGCTCGTTCTGGTCTTCCCAGTATTTCTGTTGCCCTTGGGAACAAAGCTCTCCTCTGTCTCCTTGAATTTTGTTGTCATGTAGTCCATCATTTCGTTTACTGATTTTTCTACAAATTCTCTTTCCCTCTAAACATCCTGAAGGAAAGTCCTCATGCCTGTGTAGTCCCCCCTTTTGTAGTTTGGCTTCTCCCATCCTACTCCTGTTACCCCTCTCCATTTGTATTTGTATATGTGTGTGGTATGTATGTGCGTGTGATTACAAAGGTGAAATACAGCCTCTTAGTTATTGAAAAAGATTATTTAACAGTGATATTTCGGTAAGAAACCTTTGTTTTTAACAAAGTGAACCTGATGCTAGTCGATTATCAATTTTAATCTTTGTGAGAATGACGAGATGTAACAGATTGAAAATTAATTTTCACTTCAAGATCACTAGACAGTAGTGAAAGTAGTTAGACCCTACCAGCCTAGTATGTGTTACCTAAGTAGGACATTTATATTTTCCTATAAATCTCGGACAGGCTACCCTTCTCGGTCAAGAGCAATGCCCCAGCTTCAGGGCATTGCTCTCTCTCGCTACCTCAACTGAGAAGTATCCTTTACCCTCCTCCAAATTTATAGCGGAGATGAGCCGAGCACCCGCCATCCCTCACACGTTATTTGGTCTAGGATCATGGTATGGAAGTCGTGTTTCAGTACGAGTTATAAGACTCGAAAATCTTCTAGGAATTCCACGAAGAATTTTTTTATAGGGAGATATACCAGTTTTATTGAAATTTGTTGTTCTGTGTTATTATTGTATTTACCTATTAATCATTATTAGTATTAATACTATTATTATTCATTTATCATTATCATTATTATTATTATTATTATTATTATTTTTATTATTATTATTATTATTATTATTATTATTATTATTATTATTAATAATATTATTATTATTATTATTATTATTATTATTATTATTATTGTTGTTATTATTATTATTATAGCTGAAGCTAAAACAAAAATGTTCCTATATCAATGAACAAACATAAATTGGAAAGTTTTAATTTCCTCCAGTGACTTCTAAATGAGTAATTAATTGGCTTTATATGGTAGGTTGTTTTATCAAGTTTAAAACTTTTCAACATCACGAGTTTCAGGCTGCATGTCACCTGCACACCACCAGTCAAACATACTTTACTGTATAAAACTTTAAGTCAATAGTCAGTGCATATACACTGAGAGATATGCACCTCTAAGTATATATCTACACTGAGAGATACACAGCTCTCATTGTATATATACACTGACAGATACTCACCTCTAAATGTATATCTCTCTACGTATATCGATAATAGCACTTGCTGATAATGGCACTTACTGATAATGGCACTTACTGATAATGGCACTTACTGAGAATGGCACTTACTGAGAATGGCACGCGAAACAGCGTAAACCTGTTGTTTCATAATAAGGTCTCTCCTGTGGAACCCTATAAATCCCTATTAAGATACTGAGCGAAACAGTGGCTTTTATTGCTTAATAAATTCTTCTAATTCATGAAAATATTAGTAAATTAACATTTTTTGTTGATTTACTAAAAAGCAATGAAAAGGATTATCTATTGTAGGGAAAGAACATTAACCCAAGAGCTCTTCTAGTTCTTAGAGGTCGTGGACCGGTTCCTTCAGAGGAGACAAAAGGTGTTAAACTTATTTCGAAATCACTGAGCCAATATCTTGTTTAAAGAACTGGGATAAGAAAACAAAGACTTGTACAAACTAGCGAGAGTAGCATCAGTGTCCTAGTGAGTCACAGAAAGTGAGGTAGAAACAAGGTGAGATTACTAGGTAAACGTCTTAGCAAGACGTAGAGATTGAGATTCCTAAAACCACATCTTAGAAAGACGCAGAAATGAGGTGAGATTAATACATGTGTGGTTCCAGTACATCAGAAATGTAAAACCAACTAAAATTGTTATTTTTGCTTTTTAACAAGACATAGAAACAAGTGGGATTATTGCATCTGCGTCTTTTATGATAGCAAGACGTAGAAAGAAGGCGAGGTTACTACACCAACATCTTCCAGCATAGCATAGTGAGATTACTACAGGATACCAAGGTGTAGAAACAAGGTGAGATTTCAAAAAACTCTGCTTAAGCAAGACGTAAAAACACGGTGAGATTACTACGGATGTTTATTTGCAAGATGTAGGAACGCGCTTTCCCGGACAAAAAGAAAATGAATATACAGTTACATTACAAGTGGACTCAAGAGGACAACTATAAGTTGTTTACATCTCCTGAGACTACACGATCACATCTCCTGAGACTACAAGATCACATCTCCTGAGACTACAAGATCACATCTCCTGAGACTACAAGATCACATCTCCTGTGACTACAAGACCACATCTCCTGAGACTACACGATCACATCTCCTGAGACTACAAGACCACATTTCCTGAGACTACAAGATCACATCTCTGAGACTACAAGTTCACATCTCCTGAGACTACAAGACCACATCTCCTGAGACTAGAAGACCACATGTCTTGAGACTACAAAACCAAATCTCCTGAGACTACAAGACCACATCTCCTGAGTCTACAAGATCACATTTCCTGAGACTACAAAACCACAACTCCTGAGACTACAAGATCACATCTCTGAGACTACAAGACCACATCTCCTGAGACTACAAGACCACATCTCCTGAGACTACAAGACCACATCTCCTGAAACTAGAAGATCACATGTCTTGAGACTACAAAACCACATCTCGTAAAACTAGAAGATCACATGTCTTGCAGAACAGATGCTGCTGTGAATGTTGCTTGGCCATTAAAAGAATTACTGCTTATTATTTTATTTCGGATAGTAAATCTTAATTGTTTTACAATGATTTATAGGAATATTTTAGCTAAAAACTGATGTATGTCAGAAAATGTTTCAAACAGCAATGAATCGTCAAAATAAGCATTAAAAAAAGCCTTTAGCACACTCGTTGAAGAGGTGTCTTGAAGTCGGAGAAAGGCTGTTGATTCAAGAAACTGGTGGTAACCTCCATTCCTTCCCTTCGATCAAACTTGATTACCTCTCATTTTCCATACGCGCTATGATCCCTATTGATTTTGCGCTTCCCCTGGAAATTCCAGGTTACATAAATTCTTTAGTACATGGGGGACGACAGAAGCTCGAAACAAAGAAGCTCGAAATTCACATCAAGGCTCTAAGTTAAGAAGAACTATCTACTTCTGTCTAGACAGAGAGCTGTCATGTTTTATGAAGATCTATGAAAACGATTCTCTCTGTTTGTCTCTCGAATCTGTGCTCCAGTTCCCCGAATTAAGCCTGAATGCCTTCTACATCCCCTCACCCTAGGCGCTGTATAATCCTCCGGGTTTAGCGCTTCCCCCTTGATTATTATAATAATAATAATAATAATAATCTGTTTGCCTCTCTGTCTCTATCTGTCTGTCTGTCTGTCTCTCTCTCTCTCTCTCTTTCATATAACTATTTCTTCTTCGTTTAAACAACATATATAATCCAACAGTTCAACTATTTATGTGTGGCACAAACTATCCCTAAATTCGAATATATTGCCATAAAAGGGGATCGGTTTCCTGAGAGCAAAGAGGAAATGAATCAACAAGTTTACTGGTGTTCAAGGGAGAGAAGTGCACCCTGAAGATGTCGAAAGTCCCAACTGTATCAACTTCCCCAGACTTTCTATGATTCCTATGAGTTTAGCACTCTCAGTGAATGTAATAACAATGATAATAATAATAATAATAATAATAATAATAATAATAATAATAATAATAATAATAATAATAATAATGAAATAATTATAATAATATTGAAATTATAATAACAGAGCCCGTAGATCAGAGCCCTGATTCTCACGACTCATGGAGACAATAAGAGCTCCTTCATAGGAATAAAAGAATAAGACGCTTATTTGCGAGATAATAATAATCAAAATTAATCTTCTACTTCAATAAAATTTTCTAGATTATGCTAGCATGTGCCAGTCACTTGGATGGTCCAGCATTTACTGGTCTCTATGATGGTCCATCATGGAGCAGCATGTACCAGCCACTGTGATGGTTAATCATAGACCACCATGAACCAGTTACTATGATGGTCCATCATGGAGCAGCATGTACCAGTCACTGTGATGGTTAATCATAGACCACCATGAACCAGTTACTATGATGGTCCATCATGGAGCAGCATGTACCAGCCACTGTGATGGTTCATCATAGACCACCATGAACCAGCTATGATGGTTCATCATGGAGCAGCATGTACCAGCCACTGTGATGGTTCATCATAGACCACCATGAACCAGCTATGATGGTTCATCATGGAGCAGCATGTACCAGTCACTGTGATGGTTAATCATAGACCACCATGAACCACTTACTATGATGGTTCATCATGGAGCAGCATGTACCAGTTGCTGTGATGGTTCATCATAGACCAGCATGTACCAGTTACAATGATGGTTCATCATGGACCAGCATGTAGTAGTCACTATGATGGTTCATCATAGACCAGCATGTACCAGTTACTATGATGGTTCATCATGGACCAGCATGTCCCATTCACTATGATGGTTCATCATAGACCAGCATGTACCAATCACTATGCTAGTTCAGCATAGACCAGCATGTACCAATCACTATGCTAGTTCAGCATAGACCAGCATGTACCAATCACTATGCTAGTTCATCATAGACCAGCATGTACCAATCACTATGCTAGTTCATCATAGACCAGCATGTACCAATCACTATGCTAGTTCATCATAGACCAGCATGTACCAATCACTATGCTAGTTCATCATAGACCAGCATGTACCAATCACTATGCTAGTTCATCATAGACCAGCATGTCCCATTTACTATGATGGTTCATCATAGACCAGCATGTACCAATCACTATGATGGTTCATCATAGACCAGCATGTCCCATTCACTATGCTAGTTCATCAAAGACCAGCATGTCCCATTCACTATGCTAGTTCATCATAGACCAGCATGTACCAGTCACTGTGATGGTTCATCGTAGACCAGCATGTAACAATCACTATGCTAATTCATCATAGACCAGCATATACCAATCACTATGATGATTCATCATAGACCAGCATGTACCAGTCACTATGATGGTTCATCAAAGACCAGCATGTACCAGTCACTATGATGGCCCAGGATAGACCAGCATGTACCAGTTATCTGGATGGCTTGACGTGTACCAGTTGCTTGGATGGTCTAAGATGTACCATTCCCTTTGATGATCCAGCATGTTCCAGTCCCATGAATGGTTCAACATATATCACTGACTCACAGTACACAACATGCGGAGTCACTTGGCTAGCTCACCTCGTATTGTCGGGAGGGTAATATTTCTTAAATAATTATTAAAATAATTACTCAATTACTGAAACAACGTCACCAAAGATGATAATGTCAAACAGGACAAGACCGGAAATAAATGAATTGAATCTTCTAAGATTTTCTTCCTTGTTTGCCACAAAATTCTGCCAGGATTCTGTGAGTGGCAAAGTTGGTTTAATTTATTACTCAAATGGTTTATAATAATAAATAATATAGTAAAAAACTATTAATAATTCTGTCACCAGTAAAACGAATCACCATATTATCAATATAATAATCATTCATAATTACTATTCACTGCCAAATAATCAGATAATATATAGCTAACACAGATTAATTATTATATGACTGCCAGTATAATTCAGTATAATTTTATTATAATAGTATTGGGAAAACGAATTATCAAATGTTTCTTTCCCATTAATATTTATAATAACCACTGTAAGGGATATGAAAACCCATCTACTAAATTAGTTCACTTAGAATCTCAGTAATCTTTAATTTATAATAGTTATTAGGCACAGTTATCACAAAAGTTTTCCTCCTTCTTACTTCTTGTGTTTTATCCAAAAAGCCTTTGATAATGCATAAGGATTCTGTAAATAACACATCTCTCGCATAATAATCACAATTGCATCCTGTACTCATATTTACAATTTATTGGTACTCAAGGCAAGAATAACCAAACGTTCTTACTTTACACCACTGTAATCATAATATATATCACATTCTGTGCCTACAACTTCATGAATGCTCCAACCTCTTTCCCAATTGTTCGCCTACCGTTTTCTATGCTGCAGGGCAGAGAGTCGTGTCATGTTAACCCTTGAATTTAGATGGGCAAACACTCAGTAAAACAGTCATCTCGTTACATGCTAACCCGTTTATATATTAAAAAAAGGGCACTAAAACAGCTATTTACTTACTTTCTCAATAGCGGTTGAAAATATAACCGGCTACTTTTAGACCGTACATTATAAATATATATAATTTAAACTCTTAAGAAGAATAAAAAATGTTGTCCCTACAAACCTGAAACAACTCTCAAAAATCGTCCGAGACAATATTCACTTTTTCTTCCCCGATAATTTTACATATCTCTTATTGAAACCCATTGAATTTCATAATTACGTTACTTTTCAGCCAGTAATGTACATCTATAGCCTTCTCTGATCGTCATAGATTAGACTAGCCTAAAATAATGTAATATGACAACCATTATCTATGTAAATAGTATATAATGTGAAAAACACATCTGGTCAACAAAACTTAGCAGCCTAGCTGCTAGAAATTAGTAGATTTCAGATGCTCTTCTTAAACAAACACTACTTCTCTAATTATATATATTTTATTAACAGTAATATAAAAAAATAAAGCCTATTATGCTAAGTTACATTACAGTACCAGTGACTCACAGTTCACAGTACACAACACGCTCAGTCACTGAGAGTAACTTCTCATCGTAGAGCGGCGAGGAAAGCTGAATTGAGGCTCTAATTTATTGACCATCAGCAGGTAGGGTCATTGAGCCAGTCACAACGCTATGCTCGATTAACTAAGCCGAGGCACTGGGTGAATGAGCCTCGCTCACCAGGTACCAGGACCGGGAATTGAACTGGGGCTTCAAGATCTGGCGAATAGTGAAGAGCGCCGCTGCAGAACGCTCTCCTCCACCGGCAAGAGAAGAGAATTGCTAGTATAACTCAACAATCAAGTAAAGGCGAGAGGAAAGCCTTGCCTCCAGCCTCCGGGATAACAGGATGAACTTCTAGCGTCCTTGTTTATGGTTTGACTTCCTCTGACTTAGTGTTAATATGACCTGAAAGGTTAAACAACATAACAATTAGGAAGAAAAATAAAAAATGCCAATCAATAAATGGTCTCGGGGAGTTGTGTGTATTGGGCTTATAAAATAAATGAAGGACAACTGGACAGGAGTTCAGTTCTTGGAGAGGTGAGATATAGGAAAATGTCTCACAGCATCTATTACCAATTTTATTTAACAGTAAACAGATATACAGGACACAGTCGGATGTTGCTGGTAGCATCCTGGGCGAGGCCTAATAACCCCATCATACCGAGCCAGGGTGACCCAAAAACGGAAACATTTACCATCAGTCAATCACTGTTTTGCAAGAAGTTTGCAGACATCACACTTCAAATGGACCCCCGAATAGCTACATCCTCATCCTTCCTTCATCGTGCAGACACTCAACATCCCATCTCCTGGACTCAAATATGGCTAACCAAATTCCCTGAATCTCTTAATAAATGTTACTTTACTCATACTCCAACAGCACCTCAAACCATAAAAACCATATCTCTTCATTCACTCTGATGTAACACACACAAGTCGGCTGGATACTCCTTTACGCGTCCATTCAACCTTTACTGGGACAATCCCTATCCCTCCTTTCTTTCACCATGGATCTGTACACACTCCTGATCATTCTATTCTCCTGAACCTTTTCTTAAAAACCCTCCCCAGCTCTCTGAATCATACCCTCAGAAACCCCACTTCGTTTTCCAATTTTTGCCACTGGAATTTTCTGCATAATATTAACACAACACATCGCCCTCCAACATGACAACTCCACTGCCTTCAGCCTCCTCTTTGCTACAAATTACTGTTATCATGGGATGTTAATCTTTTGGATATTGTTTTAGGCGATATATTTTGTCAAAGAGCCAATGGATATATTCACAAAGTGTATACACTGAGATGTGTTTACCTTTCAATGTACATACACTGAGAGGTATGTATCGTTTATAACATACAAACTACAGTACATACACTCATAGGAAATATTTATTTTTAGTGTATGAACACAGAAAGTTTACTTAAATAACTATTATCATCATATTTTCAGTCGCACATTATTTTTTGTGATTTTTCCTGTATTTCTAAACATAAATATGAATAATATGAATACATATAGATAAGTATATAAATAGAAAGATAGAAAGATGGAAGATAAATAGAGAAATAGAAAAGACAGAAAGACATGTCGTTCCACTGCTTAAAAAGCCACGATCGTTATGCGGACCATGAAGAGGGAAAATTTGTGTATTTAGTAAATCAGCGAAACTTAGTTTGAGCTAAATTAGTTTAAACTGACCTGTGATAAGTTACCATAAATACGCATAATTGTGTGGAGTCTAAGTTCATTTTACTGCGATATATATATATATATATATATATATATATATATGTATATTTATATATATTTATATATATATATATATATATATATATATATATATGTATATTTATATATATTTATATATATATATATGTATATTTATATATATTTATATATATATATATATATGTATATATTTATATATATACACACACACATATATATATATATATACATATATATATATATATATATATATATATATATATATATATATATATATATATATATATATATATATATATATATATATGAGAGAGTGGGTGAGATGTTATCAACAAATTTTTATTGAAAATAAGAAAAAGTTTTGGAGTGAGATAAACAAGTTAAGGAAGCCTAGAGAACAAATGGATTTGTCAGTTAAAAATAGGAGAGAGTTATTAAATGAAGAGTTAGAGGTATTGGGAAGATGGAGGGAATATTTTGAGGAATTGTTAAATGTTGATGAAGATAGGGAAGCTGTGATTTCGTGTATAGGGCAAGGAGGAATAACATCTTGCAGGAGTGAGGAAGAGCCAGTTGTGAGTGTGGGGGAAGTTCGTGAGGCAGTAGGTAAAATGAAAGGGGGTAAGGCAGCCGGGATTGATGGGATAAAGATAGAAATGTTAAAAGCAGGTGGGGATATAGTTTTGGAGTGGTTGGTGCTATTATTTAATAAATGTATGGAAGAGGGTAAGGTAC
>NC_091302.1:13489681-13494681 GCF_038502225.1 Cherax quadricarinatus | reverse complement strand
TTGAATTTTTATTCACGTTATCCAAACAGTACTGGCTGGATATATAGTTTTGAACCGAGGAAGAAGAGGAAAGAGTCAGTTCCTTAGCTCAAGAGGTCCTTATCAGTATTAAGCCACCCCACCTCTAAGGGTCTTCAGGAGCGAAGAGGATTAAAGACACAGGAAGCGTAATTATTTTTTATTTTAATAATTTTGCATGTGAAAGTTGTGCCATGTGTCACTGTCATTTATTCGATGGGTCACTGCACCATCTACGAGCAGCAGTATGTCGAAGCTGTGTCATGCGTTATTGTCATCTATTTGCTGGAATGTTGCTCCATCTACCAGCAGGCAGTATGTCAAGGCAGTATGTCATGTGTCATTGTCTTGTTACTCTATCTACGAGCAGGCAATATGTCGAGGCTGTGTCATGTGTTCTTTTCATTTATTTGCTGGAATGTTGCTCCATTTACCAGCAGGCAGTATATCAAGGCTGTGTCATGTGTCATTGCCATCTATTTCTTGGGTCTTTGTTTCTTGTACTATTAAGTAGGATGCTGGGTCAGTTTACTGCTGTGTTCAGTTTAAATAATCTTCGCGAGCTGGCCCGCAGAGATACCTCTGTGATTCCTTCGATTCTGCAGCCTCCGAGGTGTGTAGCTTCCCAAGTGCACCTCTGGCGCTGCTAGTGAGTGTGGCGAGACCCTTCTTCAGGGCTAAAGTTCTTCTGCTGATAAAATCCTCGTTATTTCGAAGGAGAGAATCTTGCCAAAGCCAGAGACTGAAGTTGAGAAAAGGCCGCCACAATCCTTGGTTAATTGCCAGAGTTCTGGGTGAATCCGCGAGTGCTGGAAGTGAATGAGAGCTTCCTGGCCTTTTATTTAGCAAGCGATTTTAATGCCTTTTCTCCTGAGTGCAGTTTCTTGGCCATTCTCAAACATCCATTCTGAGGCCTTTTCCCTGCCTGACATTTTCAATGAGGAACATCACTCCCACCGTAAGAGCCTTCTGAAGGATCTCAAATTCTTATATTTTTGGTCGATTTGCGTCTGTTTCCCCATTGTCGTGTGACCAAAGAAAATTATATTGAGTCACTGTTATGAATACTATGATGTACACCTGTGTTGTGTCAGTAAGGATAGCTGTGTTGAGTTGCTGTTATGAGCGCAGCGGTGCACAAGTGTGCTGAGAGATCTCAAAGGAACACAAAACATCAGTATTGGAGAACTAATTACCTGATCCTTTCAAACTTAAATATTTATTCTACAGCAAAGGATGTTTCACGTGTTTATCTCTCTCTCACTCTCTCTCTCTTTCTCTTGCTCCCTCTCACTATCTATCTCTCACTTACTTCGTTTTTTTAATCTCAACTCCACCAATTTCTTTCTTCTTTCTTTTAGCTCCATCTCATTTTTTTTCTTTTCACTTGTTCCATCTTCTACAATCTTCATAGTTCCTCTCATCTCTTTCTTTCACTTGCTTCTTATTCATCTCTTCATATCACTCGCTTCCTCTTACATTCCCTCTTTTCTTTCTTTTTCCTCATTTCTCCCTCCGCTGTCTTCTCCTCCCTTGTTTCCTCTATTCTCATTATTTCACTTCCCCCAATTCTGAACTTCGTGTCACCTTCTCCTCTCTCTCTCTCCTTCCATTCATATTTCTTCCTCTTTTTCTTCCTTCTAATCTTCCATCTGTCATCTCCTTCTCGTATTATTTTCTACATTCCTCGTTAGACAAAAACTCTTTCTAATTTTGCTGAGTAAATTATTTAAGCGTTTTCCTAAACGTTCTAAATATTTTTTTTTTGTCAAGTTTTATTTTATATTTTTCTTTTATTCCATGATTTTATTACTACTATTACAAATACTTTTCTATTATTATTATTTTATTATTTTAATTATTTTACTCTTCTATTATTTTTTACTTCTCTGTTTTTTTTTCTAATCGAGGATTGGCTCATTTAGAATAGGTTCGGATAGGTAAAGCTAATTAAGCTAGCTTAGGCTAAGTAAAGTTAGAATATGCCGGTTTAGTTGAAGTTTGTTTAAGCTCGGTTAGGTTAAGGTATAGTTTAGTTTAAGTTGGCTAAGGCAAAATTAGTTAACGCTGGCTATGGTTAAGTTAGATTAACTTAAAACGGGTTATGATAAAGCAGATTAGTTTAAGCTGGCATATTTCAACTTAGGCTCCACTGAGCTGAATTAGGATAAGTTACATTAATTTAAGCTGGGTTACGATAAATTAGGGTAGATTAAGTGAGACTAGAATAAACTGCGTTAAAATTTTGTCTCATACTTTTAAAGATATATTTTTTTAATTTATGTTAATATAAAAATTAATGATTTTGTACCAAAAAGTCTTGGGAAACTTACCTAACCTTATTATAACACTCGCTATTTAATTTAGCCTAATGCAAACCAAATATATTTTAGATAAGTTTACAGTAATTTAATAATAAACGCAATGAAATATATTTTTTTCGTTAGAGTCAGAATGATTTTTGCGAAATTATTGCATGCACAAATTTTCGCTTGCCTTTTTCGGCAAAAAGTGCGTTGCTATTTAAGCCCAAATAGTAAGTTTTACTCATTGGGCACGACATATACATATGTATATATATATATATATATTTTTTTTTTTTTATTATCACACCGGCCGATTCCCACCAAGGCAGGGTGGCCCGAAAAAGAAAAACTTTCACCATCATTCACTCCATCACTGTCTTGCCAGAAGGGTGCTTTACACTACAGTTTTTAAACTGCAACATTAACACCCCTCCTTCAGAGTGCAGGCACTGTACTTCCCATCTCCAGGACTCAAGTCCGGCCTGCCGGTTTCCCTGAATCCCTTCATAAATGTTACTTTGCTCACACTCCAACAGCACGTCAAGTATTAAAAACCATTTGTCTCCATTCACTCCTATCAAACACGCTCACGCATGCCTGCTGGAAGTCCAAGCCCTTCGCACACAAAACCTCCTTTACCCCCTCCCTCCAACCCTTCCTAGGCCGACCCCTACCCCGCCTTCCTTCCACTACAGACTGATACACTCTTGAAGTCATTCTGTTTCGCTCCATTCTCTCTACATGTCCGAACCACCTCAACAACCCTTCCTCAGCCCTCTGGACAACAGTTTTGGTAATCCCGCACCTCCTCCTAACTTCCAAACTACGAATTCTCTGCATTATATTCACACCACACATTGCCCTCAGACATGACATCTCCACTGCCTCCAGCCTTCTCCTCGCTGCAACATTCATCACCCATGCTTCACACCCATATAAGAGCGTTGGTAAAACTATACTCTCATACATTCCCCTCTTTGCCTCCAAGGACAAAGTTCTTTGTCTCCACAGACTCCTAAGTGCACCACTCACTCTTTTTCCCTCATCAATTCTATGATTCACCTCATCTTTCATAGACCCATCCGCTGACACGTCCACTCCCAAATATCTGAATACGTTCACCTCCTCCATACTCTCTCCCTCCAATCTGATATTCAATCTTTCATCACCTAATCTTTTTGTTATCCTCATAACCTTACTCTTTCCTGTATTCACCTTTAATTTTCTTCTTTTGCACACCCTACCAAATTCATCCACCAATCTCTGCAACTTCTCTTCAGAATCTCCCAAGAGCACAGTGTCATCAGCAAAGAGCAGCTGTGACAACTCCCACTTTGTGTGTGATTCTTTATCTTTTAACTCCACGCCTCTTGCCAAGACCCTCGCATTTACTTCTCTTACAACCCCATCTATAAATATATTAAACAACCACGGTGACATCACACATCCTTGTCTAAGGCCTACTTTTACTGGGAAAAAATTTCCCTCTTTCCTACATACTCTAACTTGAGCCTCACTATCCTCGTAAAAACTCTTCACTGCTTTCAGTAACCTACCTCCTACACCATACACTTGCAACATCTGCCACATTGCCCCCCTATCCACCCTGTCATACGCCTTTTCCAAATCCATAAATGCCACAAAGACCTCTTTAGCCTTATCTAAATACTGTTCACTTATATGTTTCACTGTAAACACCTGGTCCACACACCCCCTACCTTTCCTAAAGCCTCCTTGTTCATCTGCTATCCTATTCTCCGTCTTACTCTTAATTCTTTCAATTATAACTCTACCATACACTTTACCAGGTACACTCAACAGACTTATCCCCCTATAATTTTTGCACTCTCTTTTATCCCCTTTGCCTTTATACAAAGGAACTATGCATGCTCTCTGCCAATCCCTAGGTACCTTACCCTCTTCCATACATTTATTAAATAATTGCACCAACCACTCCAAAACTATATCCCCACCTGCTTTTAACATTTCTATCTTTATCCCATCAATCCCGGCTGCCTTACCCCCTTTCATTTTACCTACTGCCTCACGAACTTCCCCCACACTCACAACTGGCTCTTCCTCACTCCTACAAGATGTTATTCCTCCTTGCCCTATACACGAAATCACAGCTTCCCTATCTTCATCAACATTTAACAATTCCTCAAAATATTCCTTCCATCTTCCCAATACCTCTAACTCTCCATTTAATAACTCTCCTCTCCTATTTTTAACTGACAAATTCATTTGTTCTCTAGGCTTTCTTAACTTGTTAATCTCACTCCAAAACTTTTTCTTATTTTCAACAAAATTTGTTGATAACATCTCACCCACTCTCTCATTTGTTCTCTTTTTACATTGCTTCACCACTCTCTTAACTTCTCTCTTTTTCTCCATATACTCTTCCCTCCTTGCATCACTTCTACTTTGTAAAAACTTCTCATATGCTAACTTTATATATATTTATATATATAACTATATATATATATATATATATATATATATATATATATATATATACATATATATATATATATATATATATATATATATATATATATATATATATATATATATATATATATATATATATATATATATATATATATATATATTATATACATATATATATATATATATATATATATATATATATATATATATATATATATATATATA
>NC_091302.1:13462181-13487181 GCF_038502225.1 Cherax quadricarinatus | reverse complement strand
TAGTGGTGGTGGTTGTAGTTGTGGTGCTTGTTGCAGTGGTGGTAATAGTGATGGTTGTAGTAGTGGTAGTGATAGTGATTGTTTTCGTGGTAGTAGTGGTTGTAGTAGGGGTAGTGGTGATGATTGTTGTGGTGGTGGTTGTTCTGGTGGTTGTTGTAGTGGTGGTGGTGGTAGTGGTGGTGGTTCTTGTGGTGGTGGTTGTGGTGGTGGTAGTGGTTTTGCTGGGAGCAGCGTTGGTGGTGATTGTGTTATTGTTGATGTTGTTGTTATTCTTGTTGCTGCTGCTTTTGTTCCTACTTTTGTTAGTGTGGTTAGTATTGCTTTGTTTAATTTGGTTGATATGTTCAGTGTTTTTTGGTTGATTGTTGAGTTCATTGATGTTGTTGGTACTGCCGTTGCTCTTGTTGAATTTTGTGTTCATGTGATTATTGTGGATGTTATCATTGTAGTGAATGCTGATTGTTGTAATAGTTGTTGTTTTTGTTGTGGTTGTGGTCATTGCGATTGGTGTTGTGGTGTTTCATTGATTGTTGTTGTTGGCTGTTGTGGCTGGTGTAGATAACGGCTGTTGCTTGATGGCTGTTGTGGGTTATGTGGTTGTTGGTTTCTGTGGTGGTGGTGGTTGCTGTGGTGGTGGTGGTGGTGGTGGTAGTTGCTGTGGTGGTAGTGGTTGCTGTGGTGGTGATGGTGGTTGCTGTGGTGGTGGTGGTTGCTGTGGTGGTAGTGGTTGCAGTAGTGGTGATGGTGGTTGCTGTGGTGGAGGTTGTTGCTGTGGTGGTGGTGGTGGTTGCTGTGGTGGTGATTGTTGCTGTAGTGGTGGTTGCTGTGGTGGTAGTGGTTGCTGAGGTGGTGATGGTGGTTGCTGTGGTGGTGGTTGTTGCTGTGGTGGTGGTGGTAGGTGCTGTGGTGGTGGTGGTTGCTGTGGTGGTGGTGGTGGTTGCTGTGGTGGTGGTGGTTGCTGTGGTGGTGATGGTGGTTGCTGTGGTGGTGGTGGTGGTTGTTGCTGTGGTGGTGGTGGTTGCTGTGGTGGTGGTTGCTGTGGTGATGGTGGTTGCTGTGGTGGTGGTTTCTGTGGTGGTGGTGGTTGCTGTGTTGGTGGTGGTTGCTGTGGTGGCGGTAGTGGTTGTTGTTGTGGTGGTAGTTGCTGTGGTGGTAGTGGTGGTTGCTATGGTGGTGGTGGTTGCGGTGGTGGTGGTGGTTGCTCTGGGCTGGTGGGGGTTGCTGGGGTGGTGGTGGTTGCTGTGGTGGTGGTGGTTGCTGTGGTGGAGGTGGTAGCTGTGGTGGTGGTAGTGGTTGCTGTGGTGGTGGTAGTTGCTGAGGTGGTAGTGGTGGTTGCTGTAGTAGTGGTGATTGCTGTGACGGTTGCTGTGGTGGTGGTGGTTGCTGTGGTTGTGGTGGTTGCTGTGGTGGTGGTTGCTGTGGTGGTGGTGGTGGTTGCTGTGATGGTGGTAGTTGCTGTGGTGGTAGTGGTGGTTGGTGTGGTGGCGGTGGTTGCTGTGGTGGTGGCTGCTGGGGTCGTGGTGGTTGCTCTGGTGGTGGTGGTTGCTGTGATGGTCGTGGTTGCTGTGGTGGTGGTGGTTACTGTGGAGGTGGTGGTTGCTGTGGTGGTGGTGGTTGCTGTAGTGGTGGTGGAGGTTCCTGTGGTGGTGGTGGTTGCTGTGGTGGTGGTTGCTGTAGTGGTCGTGGTTGCTGTGGTGGTGGTGGTTGCACTAGTGGTGGTGGTTGCTGTGGTGGTGGAGGTGGCGGTTGCTGTGGTGGTGGTGTTTGCTGTGGTGGTGGTGGTTGCTGGGGTGGTGGTCGTTGCTGTTGTGGTGTTCGTTGCTGTGGTGGTGGTGGTTGCTGTGGTGGTTGCTGTGGGGGTGGTGGTTGCTGTGGTGGCGGTGGTTGCTCTGGTGGTAGTACTGGTTGCTCTGGTGGTTGCTGGGTTGGTGGTGGTTGCTGTGGTGATGTTGGTTGCTGTGGTGGTGGTGGTTGCTGTGGTGGTGGTTGCTGTGGTGGTGGTGGTTGCTGTTGTGGTGATGGTGGTGGTGGTGGTGGTTGCTGTGGTGGTAGTGGTTGCTATGGTGGTGATGATACTTGCTGTGGTGGTGGTGGTTGCTGTGGTGGTTGCTGTGGTGGTTGCTGTGGGGGTGGTGGTTGCTGGGTTGTTGATGGTTGCTGTGTTGATGTTGGTTGCTGAGGTGTTGGTGGTTGCTGTGGTGGTGGTTGCTGTGGTAGTGGTTGCTGTGGTGGTGGTGGTTGCTGTGGTGGTGGTGGTGGTGGTTGCTGTGGTGGTAGTGGTTGCTATGGTGGTGATGGTGGTTGCTGTGGTGGTGGTGGTTTCTGTGGTGGTAGTGGTTGCTGTGGTGGTGATGGTAGTTGCTGTGGTGGTGGTTGTTGCTGTGGTGGTGGTGGTGGGTGCTGTGGTGGTGGTGGTTCCTGTGGTGGTGGCGGTTGTTGCTGTGATGGTGGTGGTGGTTGCTGTGGTGGTGGTTGCTGTGGTGGTGGTTGCTGTGGTGGTGGTGGTTGCTGTGGTGGTGGTGGTTGCTGTTGTGGCGGTAGTAGTTGCTGTGGTGGTGGTAGTTGCTGTGGTGTTAGTGGTGGTTGCTGTGGTGGTGGTGGTTGCTGTGGTGGTGGTGGTTGCTGTAGTGGTGGGGGTTGCTGGAGTGGTGGTGGTTGCTGTGGTGGTGGTGGTTGCTATGGTGGAGGTTGTAGCTGTGGTTGTGGTAGTGGTTGCTGTGGTGGTGGTAGTTGCTGTGGTGGTAGTGGTGGTTGCTGTGGTGGTGGTTGCTGTGGTGGTGGTTGCTGTGGTGGTGGTTTCTGTAGTGGTGGTTACTGTGGTGGTGGTTGCTGTGGTGGTGGTTGCTGTGGTGGTGGTTGCTGTGGTGGGGATGGGAGTTGCTGTGGTGGTGATGGTGGTACCTGTGGTGGTGATGGTGGTAGCTGTGGTAGTGGTGGTTGCTGTGGTGGTGGTGGTGGTTGCTGTGGTGGTGGTTGCTGTGGTGGTTGTAGTTGCTGTGGTGGTGGTGGTTGCTGTGGTAGTTGTGGCTGTGGTGGTGGTGGTTGCTGTGGTGGTTGTGGTTGCTGTGGTGGTGATGGTTGCTGTTGTAGTTGTGGCTGTGGTGGTGGTGATTGCTGTGGTGGTGGTGGTTGCTGTGGTGGTTGTGGTTGTTGTGGAGGTGGTGGTTACTGTGGTGGTGATGGTGGTTGCTGTGGTGGTGGTGGTTGTTGTGGTGGTGGTTGCTGTGGTGCTGGTGGTTGGTGCGGTGGTGGTGGTTGCTGTGGTGGTGGTGGTTGCTGTGGTGGCGATTGTTGTTGTGGTGGTGGTGGTAGTGGTTGCTGTGGTAGTGGTGGTGTTGGTTGCTGTGGTGGTGGTAGTTGCTGTGGTGGTAGTGGTAGTTGCTGTGGTGGTGGTGGTTGCTGGGGAGGTGGTGTTTGCTGTGGTGGTGGTGGTTGCTGTGGTGGTGGTGGTTGCTGTGGTGGTGGTTGCTGTGGTGGTGGTTGTGGTGGTTACTGTGGAGGTGGTGGTTGCTGTTGTGGTGGTGGTTGTCTTTGCTGTGGTGGTGGTGGTTGCTGTGGTGGTGGTGGTTGCTGTGGTGGTTGTGGTTGCTGTGGTAGTTGTTGCTGTGGTGGTGGTGATTGCTGTGGTGGTGGTGGTTGCTGTGCTGGTGGTGGTTGCTGTCGTGGTGGTGGTGGTTGCTGTGGCGGTGTTGGTTGCTGTGGTGGTGGTTGTTGCTTGGGCGGTTGTGGTTGCTGTGGTGGTGGTGGTTGCACTGGTGGTGGTGGTTGCTCTGGTGGTGATGGTGGTGGTGGTGGTGGTTGCTGTGGTGGTAGTGGTTGCTATGGTGGTGATGATACTTGCTGTGGTGGTGGTGGTTGCTGTGGTGGTTGCTGTGGTGGTTGCTGTGGGGGTGGTGGTTGCTGGGTTGTTGATGGTTGCTGTGTTGATGTTGGTTGCTGAGGTGTTGGTGGTTGCTGTGGTGGTGGTTGCTGTGGTAGTGGTTGCTGTGGTGGTGGTGGTTGCTGTGGTGGTGGTGGTGGTGGTTGCTGTGGTGGTAGTGGTTGCTATGGTGGTGATGATGGTTGCTGTGGTGGTGGTGGTTTCTGTTGTGGTAGTGGTTGCTGTGGTGGTGATGGTAGTTGCTGTGGTGGTGGTTGTTGCTGTGGTGGTGGTGGTGGGTGCTGTGGTGGTGGTGGTTCCTGTGGTGGTGGCGGTTGTTGCTGTGATGGTGGTGGTGGTTGCTGTGGTGGTGGTTGCTGTGGTGGTGGTTGCTGTGGTGGTGGTGGTTGCTGTGGTGGTGGTGGTTGCTGTTGTGGCGGTAGTAGTTGCTGTGGTGGTGGTAGTTGCTGTGGTGTTAGTGGTGGTTGCTGTGGTGGTGGTGGTTGCTGTGGTGGTGGTGGTTGCTGTAGTGGTGGGGGTTGCTGGAGTGGTGGTGGTTGCTGTGGTGGTGGTGGTTGCTATGGTGGAGGTGGTAGCTGTGGTTGTGGTAGTGGTTGCTGTGGTGGTGGTAGTTGCTGTGGTGGTAGTGGTGGTTGCTGTGGTGGTGGTGGTTGCTGTGATGGTTGCTGTGGTGGTGGTTTCTGTGGTGGTTGCTGTGGTGGTGGTTGCTGTGGTGGTGGTTGATGTGGTGGTGGTGGTTGCTGTGGTGGGGGTGGGAGTTGCTGTGGTGGTGATGGTGGTACCTGTGGTGGTGATGGTGGTAGCTGTGGTAGTGGTGGTTGCTGTGGTGGTGGTGGTGGTTGCTGTGGTGGTGGTTGCTGTGGTGGTTGTAGTTGCTGTGGTGGTGGTGGTTGCTGTGGTAGTTGTGGCTGTGGTGGTGGTGGTTGCTGTGGTGGTTGTGGTTGCTGTGGTGGTGATGGTTGCTGTTGTAGTTGTGGCTGTGGTGGTGGTGATTGCTGTGGTGGTGGTGGTTGCTGTGGTGGTTGTGGTTGTTGTGGAGGTGGTGGTTACTGTGGTGGTGATGGTGGTTGCTGTGGTGGTGGTGGTTGTTGTGGTGGTGGTTGCTGTGGTGCTGGTGGTTGGTGCGGTGGTGGTGGTTGCTGTGGTGGTGGTGGTTGCTGTGGTGGCGATGGTTGTTGTGGTGGTTGTGGTAGTGGTTGCTGTGGTAGTGGTGGTTGTGGTTGCTGTGGTGGTGGTAGTTGCTGGGGTGGTAGTGGTGGTTGCTGTAGTGGTGGTGGTTGCTGGGGAGGTGGTGTTTGCTGTGGTGGTGGTGGTTGCTGTGGTGGTGGTGGTTGCTGTGGTGGTGGTTGCTGTGGTGGTGGTTGTGGTGGTTACTGTGGAGGTGGTGGTTGCTGTTGTGGTGGTGGTTGTCTTTGCTGTGGTGGTGGTGGTTGCTGTGGTGGTGGTGGTTGCTGTGGTGGTTGTGGTTGCTGTGGTAGTTGTTGCTGTGGTGGTGGTGATTGCTGTGGTGGTGGTGGTTGCTGTGCTGGTGGTGGTTGCTGTCGTGGTGGTGGTGGTTGCTGTGGCGGTGTTGGTTGCTGTGGTGGTGGTTGTTGCTTGGGCGGTTGTGGTTGCTGTGGTGGTGGTGGTTGCACTGGTGGTGGTGGTTTCTCTGGTGGTAGTACTGGTTGCTCTGGTGGTGGTGGTTGCTGTGGTGTGGTGGTTGCTCTTATTGTGGTTGCTGTGGTGGTGGTGGTTGCTGTGGTGTTGGCTGCTGTGGTGGTGGTTTTTGCTGTGGTGGTGGTGGTTGCTGTGGTGGTGGTTGTTTGCTGTGGTTGTGGCGGTGGTTGCTGTGGTGGTGTTGGTTGGTGTGGTGGTTGCTGTGGTTGTGGTGGTTGCTGGGGAAGTGGTGGTTGCTGTGGTGGGGGTGGTTGCTGCGGAGGTCGTGGTTGCTGTGCTGGTGGTGGTTGTTGTGGTGGTGGTGGTTGCTGTGGTGCTGGTGGTTGCTGTTGTGGTGGTGGTTGCTGTGGTGGTGGTGGTTGCTGGGATGGTGGTGGTTGCTGTATTGGTGGTGGTTGCTGTGGTGGTGGTGGTTGCTGTGGTGGTGGTACTGGTTGCTGTGGTGGTGATGGTGTTTGCTGTGGTGGTGGTTGCTGTGGTGGTGGTGGCTGCTGTGGTGGTGGTGGTTGCTGTGGTGTTGATGGTGGTAGCTGTGGTGGTAATGGTGGTAGCTGTGGTGGTGGTGGTTGCTGTGGTGGTGGTGGTTGCTGTGGTGGTGGTGGTTGCTGTGGTGGTGGTGGTTGCTGTGGTGGTGGTGGTTGCTGTTGTGGTGGTTGCTGTTGTGGTGGTGATTGCTGTGGAAGTGGTGGTTGCTGTGGCGATGATGTTGGTTGCAGTGGTGGTGGTGGTTGCTGTGGTGGTGTTTGCTGTGGTGGTGGTGGTTGTTGTGGTGATGTTGGTTGCTGTGGTGGTGGTGGTGGTTGCTGTGTTGGCGGTGGTTGCTGTGGTGGTGGTGGTTGCTGTGGTATTGGTGATGGTGGTTGCTGTGGTGGTGGTAGTAGTTGCTGTTGTGGTAGTGGTGGTTGCTGTGGTAGTGGTGGTTGCTGTGGTGGTGGTGGTTTCTGTGGTGGTGGTTGCTGTGGTGGTGGTGGTTGCTGTGGTGGTGGTGGTGTTTGCTGTGATGGTTGTGGTTACTGTGGTGGTGGTTGCTGTGGTGGTGGTGGTTACTGTGGTGGTGGTGGTTGCTGTGGTGGTGGTGGTTGCTGTGGTGGTGGTGGTTGCTGTGGTGGTGGTGGTGGTTGCTGTGGTGGTTGGTGTGGTGGGGGTGTTGGTTGCTGTGGTGGTGGTGGTTGCTGTGGTGGTGGTGGTGGTTGCTGTGGTGGTTGGTGTGGTAGTGGTGGTGGTGGCTGTGGTTGTGGTGGTTGATGTGGTGGTTGCTGTGGTGGTGGTGCTGTTGGTTGCTGTGGTTGTTGCTGTGGTGGTGGTGGTAGTTGCTGTTGTGGAGTTGGTTGCTGTGGTGGTTGTGGTTGCTGTGGTGGTTGCTGTGGTGGTGGTGGTTGCTGTGGTGGTGGTGGTTGCTGTGGTGGTGGTGGTTGCTGGGGTCGTCGTGGTTGCTGTATTGGTGGTGGTTGCTGTGATGGTGTTTGTTGCTGTGGTGGCGGTACTGGTTGCTGTGGTGGTGATGGTGTTTGCTGTGGTGGTGGTTGCTGTGGTGGTGGAGGCTGCTGTGGTGGTGGTGGTTGCTGTGGTGGTGATGGTGGTAGCTGTTGTGGTAATGGTGGTAGCTGTGGTGGTGGTGGTTGCTGTGGTGGTGGTGGTTGCTGTGGTGGTGGTGGTTGGTGTGGTTGTTGTGGTTGCTGTAGTGGTGGTGGTTGCTGTTGTGCTGGTTGCTGTGGTGGTGGTGATTGCTGTGGAAGTGGTGGTTGCTGTGGCGATGATGTTGGTTGCAGTGGTGGTGGTGGTTGCTGTGGTGGTGTTTGCTGTGGTGGTGGTGGTTGCTGTGGTGATGTTGGTTGCTGTGGTGGTGGTTGCTGTGGTGGCAGTGGGTGCTGTGGTGGTGGTGGTTGCTGTGGTATTGGTGGTGGTGGTTGCTGTGGTTGTGGTAGTTGCTGTTGTTGTAGTGGTGGTTGCTGTGGTAGTGGTGGTTGTTGTGGTGGTGGTGGTTTCTGTGGTGGTGGTTGCTGTGGTGGTGGTGGTTGCTGTGGTGGTGGTGGTGTAGTCTGGGATGGTGGTGGTTGCTGCGGTGGTGGTTGCTGTGGTGGTGGTGGTTGCTGTGGTGGTGGTGGTTGCTGTGGTGGTGGTGGTTGCTGTGGTGGTGGTGGTTGCTGTGGTGGTGGCGGTTGCTGTGGTGGTTGCTGTTGTGGTGGCGGTTGCTGTGGTGGTTGGTGTGGTGGTGGTGTTGGTTGCTGTGGTGGTGGTGGTGGTTGCTGTGGTGGTTGGTGTGGTGGTGGTGGTTGTGGCTGTGGTGGTGGTGGTTGATGTGGTGGTTGCTGTGGTGGTGGTGCTGTTTGTTGCTGTGGTGGTTGCTGTGGTGGTGGTGGTAGTTGCTGTGGTGGAGTTGGTTGCTGTGGTGGTTGTGGTTGCTGTGGTGGTTGCTGTGGTGGTGGTGGTTGCTGGGGTGGTGGAGGTGGTTGCAGTTGTGGTGGTGGTTGCTGTGGTGGTGGTGCTTGCTGTGGTGGTGGTTACTGTGGTGGTGGTTGCTGTGGTGGTGGTGGTTGCTGTGGTGGTGGTTGCTGTGGTTGTGGTGGTTACTGTGGTGATGGTGGTTGCTGTGGTGGTGATTGCTGTTGTGGTTGTGGTTGCTGTGGTGGTTGTAGTTGCTGTGGTGGTTGTAGTTGCTGTGGTGGTACTGGTGGTTGCTCTGGTGGTGGTGGTTGCTCTGGTGGTGGTGGTTGCTGGGGAGGTGGTTGCTGTGGGGTGGTGGTGGTGGTGGTGGTGGTGGATGCTTTTTTAAGTTTCCCTTTTTTTATTTCGTTTTTTTTTTTTTGTTGTCGGTACCGGATGTTATTTTAACAAGCGCAATTAAATTTAGACTAATTTAACTAAATATATTTTACATAAGTTTACAATAATTTAATATTAAACACAATGAAATATATTTTTTGTTAGGTTCAGAATGATTTTTGCAATATTATTGCGTACTCAAATTATCGCTTGCATTATTCGGCATGAAGTAAGTTGCTATTTAAGCCAAAATCCCAAGATTTACCTATTCGGAACGACATTACATATATATATATATATATATATATATATATATATATATATATATATATATATATATATATATATATATATATATATATATATATATATATGTATATATATATATATATATATATATATATATATATATATATATATATATATATATATATATATATATAGTATATATATATATATATATATATATATATATATATATATATATATATATATATATATATATATATATATATATATATATATATATGTATATATATATATATATATATATATATATATATATATATATATATATTATATATATATATATATATATATATATAGATATATATATATATATATATATATATATATATACATATATATATAAAGGATGAATACTACGGATATATACAGACTGGCTGAATTTTAGGTATATAGATACTCGCTGAATGTTATACATATAGATTGTGTGTGAATGTTAATGAATATAGATGTTCGCTGAATAATACGGATATAGATATTCGCTGAATATAAAACCTATAAATATTCGCTGTAAATTATGGATATATGTGCTGGCTGTGTTTCTAAAATAATTAATTGCAATCTAATTAAATAACCAACTGGATACATTACTGTACGTTTCTTTTATTTATATTAGGTACATTAAATATTTTATCAAGCAAATAGCTAAATGTAAAAATAATTTCACTTATTATAAAAAGAAGTCGTAAATTTTATTCTTGTAAAATGTTTATGTTTCTTCAGTGCATTATTGCGACGAGTGAACGTATATTAAAGAGAATAGCGATTTTTTTTTTCATCTTAGCCTCATACCTACGGATCTGAGGGAAACTTTCATGTGCTTTGAACACAGTCTTCCTGTTCAGTCTGCCTCTTGTTCACATTAGTTGATGTAAACATCCTTTGCAGCATCAATAATACTGGATGGTTTTATAGCAATTGGTACAATTTTTTTGTGTAGATCTTTATATTTAGCTTCAGTAGAGTACAGTATCAGCTTCCGTGGATTGCTTGAGTCATCTCTGAGTCCGAGTAAAGCAACTTTCTTCCTACCATAAAATAAAATCTATTGGGCAATTGATTTCAACAGTTTTCAATTTGATTTATCTTGCATAATACTGGGAGAATCCACTAGATGATGGGTGTCACTTTTCCTCTCAACTTATTCCAAGAAATTTTGCAGTTTATATCTGGCGTCCAAGTGATTCTGGTTATTCTTTTCTGCTTGAGTGTGTGGTTAATTTTGAGCGTGTATATAAAATATAATGTGTTCTCACTCTAGGGCAAATACACAAGCCAGTAATATCGTTGTAGCTAACACCACGGACAACTTGTGATTTTCCCGGCATAAACATCAGGGGAAATTTGTAGTTCTCTCCGGGAACGAAATGATTTCTTAGAAGTTTATAACTGCGTTCACTGTGCGAGTACCATTTGTGAGTATCTATGATAATATCATGAAGCACTTGTTAACTTTGCTGATGACATACTGGTGATGTGAATAGCTGGAGATGCTTTAATTCCATTTCACCAACACTGACTCGGGATGATCATCATGTTAACTGAAAGTATAAAAAAGGAAGTTTCGGCATTACAACTTTTTCTTGGCAATAAAAATGTTAACATTTTTCCATTCAGTTATATGAGATTCCGCAAAACTAAACTCTTGCAAGCAAATTTAATCTCGAAAACTATAGAATAAAGAAAATAAATAGCCTAGATATTTCTAATTTGAAGAAAACTTTGAGATTATACATGACAAATACACTGAATACACTGTCATACATTCTTGAAGACGGAATATAAAATTATGAATGCATTATGCATAAACTAGTGTTGTATAAATTGATGACTTACCTTGTTAAAAGCTCTAAACCTGAGTCTTGGCGTTGCCTTTTTCTGCATGTCAATATGTAAAGTGGTCACCTTGGTACCACGAACTACGCCAGACGTCGCTCGGCTTCGAGTGATTCCAAGTGATGGTTTAACCCAGACCACTTACTGAAAATAAGAAACCATCAGGGGTCTACCACATGCACATGGTAACACAAGCTGCCCCTGCTACTGTTAGCTGACCTGCGAGGTCAGTATTATGCGACAAGCTCGAAGCTAATGTAAGAAGAATTTTGGCAAGAGGTTTTACGAGCATTTGGGCACCCTGGTTTTCCTTTGCAGTTTCGTAGACCTTGATGAAGGCTGCTTCCATACAAATTCTCCTGATTCTACGATATCTACAAGCAGATAAGACAAATGTGCAACACTTAGGTACCTTTCATGTCTATAAATAATAACTAAGTATTGAACATATCTTACTTATCATGTAGTGTGGCATGCAAAGAGTACGTAACCTTTATTCGGCGCATGGACACACCCTCATTTACAGGCTATCTCCCCCAACCAGCGAACCAGGTTGCTAAGAGTTGGTGATGGGGCCCCATCGTTCAACTAGTGACCAGGTTCTAGCCAATAAGAAGGTGGGATTGGCAATCGCAGAGGTTATGTGGATACCGCTCTCCTGTCTGCCCTTGTCATTCCCATTCTAGAGCTGGTTGAAGCACGGTCTGCTATCTTGTGGCTTTATCATGTAGTATGACTTGAGTTCTATCCCTTGAGTTCTATCCCAGGCCTTAAGGTGCGTGTTCGTGTCCCTGTGTATAACACACAGGTTAGTGGTGAATGTGTGTTCTACATGAATATTTATGTTCTAGCAATCGTGTCTTGAAATCTCGCATCTGAGGCACCTCCAACTTCTCAGCAGCATTCACCACAATTTCTAGTGACAGTTTCGGTAGATTCAGTGATCAAGGATGATACCACATACCTAAAAAAATATGGAAATAAGACACGAGTGCAACACACAGACATTTAATGCTAATATTTTTATTAGCATTATTTATTTATCAGTAATTAGCCATCCCCCAACGAAAGTTTTAAACCACCGGAAATTTCAAATAGTTCACTTAACCATCAGAGTATATCTTAACATGTGATCCTTTTTCTTCCTTGCTACACATACACATTACATTCTTGCCTCCAGTCTTCCGAAGGTTTCTTTCTCTCCGTGATTCCCTCTCTTTCTCACCTCTCTCTCTCTCTCACTCTCGTGTACGTTCTTTTCGACAGTATTCTGATGACAGTCCTTAATCTCTTTCCTACATGGCGGCAGTCTGTTTGTTTCTCTCGTTCCCCTTCTATTAGTGCTATTTCTCTGTCTACTCCTATTTGTCCTCCTCCACATTCTGCGTCTCTTCCGTCTCCTCCTCTTCACAACGGCCTCCCGCTGTGGTACTCAATCGCGGTGCTCAGGTGGGTGGACGAGGTCACAAATTAAGCTTTATGAGGCCAGAGAGCATGCAGGAGGGAGGAGGAGGAGGAGAAGGAACAGGAGGAGGAGGAGGAACAGGAGGAGGAGGAGGAGGAGGAGGAGGAGGAGGAGGAATAGGAGTAGGAACATGGAAGGGTGCTTTGTTGTACATATTCCAGTCGAGACTACGTATAAAGAAGCCTTCTTACATCTGCTGCCCATGCTCACTTAACAGTAAACAAGTACCTGGGTGTTACTCCGTTGTTGTGGGTTGCATCCTGAGAGATAAGTTGAAATTCAAATGGAAGGGAGGCCATGACGCCACGAGTTCGCTCTGTTGTTAGTTCCTTGCTTTATTAGGTCTGAAGACGATCGACCACAGCGAACGTCATTAACACTGCATTTCGCTTGGGCTAAAATATACTCTAAAAGCATATACAGTGAGGGATACACACTTCACAGAGTATTGAATATACACTAAAAAACGCCCACACCATTTTTTGTTCACTTTTCTTTGGAAACTAGAAGAGTTAAATTACTGTATTAACAAAAAGTTCACCTGATATATTATTAGTTTATTATATAATGGAATTATCATGAGACTTGGTAAAACTCTAGGGAACTTGCACGCCACATTTAACTATGTAGGCGGATTAAAAAAAAAATTCTGTATTCTCACACTGAAAGATATATACATCTCTGTGTAATCTTACACATTTAATGATACACACCTCTCCTTGTATATACACTGAGAGATACATATCATTGCTGCAATAACAATAAACAGAGAAATCTAAATTAGTTAATTGCAATAGGGAAGGACAACTCGTTCCCGCCGATCTTACTATCATTCTCTGACTCATTTAATAATGTGATGCTTCGCGAGGTCCTACCATGATTGATTATGTAAATAACTGATTCTCTTGCTCGAAAGAGTGTGCTTGTGGGTACATAAGTGAATCATTGTACGTACAGTTCAGTTCACATTTGAGCAAACTGGTATATTGCTCGGTTTGTTCATTTGTTTGTTGGGTTAACAGCCTATGGACTACACGAGAATATTTAAAGCTGCAATACACAGCCACATAATGAGGATTAATGTAAATTCTCGGTGTATACACACTGAAAGACACGCAGTTCTCCGAGTATATACCTCAAAATGTTTCATGTTTTTGAAATGCGACAAAAATTGCTACTAGGTAGAAGTGACCAGGTAGAGCACTAATAAAAAAATGTAAAGAGGAACAGAAACCGAATACCGATTTGAAAACAAAAAAAATCGGAAAAAATATTTGAAAGAATCTCGATAAAATAGAGAGCAATTTCTAAGGAACTAAAAGCGATCGCTGAGATGGTTCTCTTCATGTTTGCGGATTTCCTCGAATCCTGGATTGAGTTACACGGAGCGATCAGTAGCTCCCCGCTACTCCACTCTACACAGGAACTGAATAAACGTGAGCCTTGGAATTACGTTGTTGCGCGTGTAGGTAGAGCGCAAATTTAGCGTGAGACATCAGCTCATGTTTATGAGGTGAGACTATATCCTCTGAAATGTTCTTGACTAAGGTGACTCCCTAATCCTCGGTAGAAGCTCCATCACTGACATTTTTTTATGGAACAGAGCAGAGCAACAGAAGCCACAGGGAGCCAGCAAGTGTATCCCGACCCAGCTTCACGTATGAAAGTACGAGAGAGAAAGTGAATCCTCATCCTATGCTTCATCAAGTGTGAACGTACCAGCATGGTACACCATACCCTTTCATGTCTCTGTATAGCTCGCTTCTCACAGTATCTTATTCATGTTACTGGACGTTCATCTGTCGTCAGGCGTACATTATTACGCTATGGTTGCTGTGCCTTTGCTTCCCCTGCCTCAGAGAATCTCTTGTTCTACCACGGAATGTGGTTGTGTCTAGCGTGTTGTTACTGGTCACGGAACTACAGATACCAGCGTACATAAACAAGTTCAATGTGATAATGTGTTTGGTTTAACCCAATAATCTCTCCAGAAAGCAGTATTCCTAAAATAGGGATTACTCTAAATTTATGTAAACTAACAAGTGTGTGTGTGCGTACATGTGTGTGTGTGTGTGTATGCATGCTTGTGTTTGTTTGTGTGTGTGTCTGTGTATGTAAGTGTACTCATCAATTGTACTCACCTAATTTTTGCTGCAGGGGTCAAGTCATAGCTCTTGGCCCCGCCTCTTCACTGAGTGTTACTAATTCACACTCTCTCTGCTCCATAAGCTTTATCATACCTGTGTATATACATACATATATATATATATATATATATATATATATATATATATATATATATATATATATATATATGTGTGTGTATGTGTGTGTGTGTGTGTGTGTGTGTGTGTGTGTGTGTGTGTGTGTGTGTGTGTGTGTGTGTGTGTGTGTGTGTGTGTGTGTGTGTGTGTGTGTGCATGTGTGTGTGTATGTGTGTGTGTATGTGTGTGTGTGTTTTTGTGTATGTGTGTGTGTGTGTGTGTGCTCACCTATTTGTACTCACCACTTTTATCTTCGCCTTCACTTTCTCCTTCACCTCTTCCATCACCTCCTTCTTCAGCTTCTCCATCACCTTCTTCTTCACCTCTTCCTTCACCTCCTCCTTCTCACAAGAATTTACTCCAATCTTGCAGTAATTTACACATTACAGTTATATTCACCTTTCTATAACTTTGCTAAAATTTTTTGGTGTTTCTTTTCTATGGAAGGTCTTATAGTTGAATCTTCCAGTGATCTCTGGGTAAAACATAATATACTAATTATTGTACTAACAACAAACAGACCTGGAATATTATTTGTTTAATGTTGAAATGAGACTTCGTAAAACTCTATGGACATCCCCAGCCATATTTAACTATGTATGCTGGTCTTTATGTCTTCGTTATCTTGATAAAATATGCTTTGAATAATTCAGTTTTTTAATATATTTGGTTTAAATTTGTGAATAAGTTAGCATCAATGTATGTTTGTATTTATGAACGTCAGTGAGTATTTAGGTGTAATGCAGGGTGAGAGTGTGAAGTCTTGCGTCTAGTCTCAACGCTTCGACTGATTGACCTGACGTAATTCTGCGTGCACTTGTTTGTATGTGTGTGTGCGTTTGTATGCGTGTACACAAACAGAATCTCGGCTGTTGAGGCCGAGATTCAGTTCCTGGCCTATTCTGTCCACTGATCGCTACTGGGTTCACTGTACACTCTGAAAGGCCCCACCTTTTGGCTCTCTTGATCGATAGACTTCCTTACTACTCTGAGGCAAAATAATTAGTTCCTAAAAATCTCTTCTAGATCTTTAGCGGGGTTCTTCTTTTGTTGAGACCCGTCTTTGAAACTGATTCGCCCTGTCCATCTTGCAAATTCTCCACAGTACTCAAGTTACCCGCACATAGGAGAGTGAAAAGTTTTGACTATGTTTCGGCCCTACTTTGTGGACCAAGTCCGACCTGACCACTACTTGAAGTCACACTGTCAGAAGAGATTGAACGAAGTGGGACAAAGACGGTAGAAAGAGGGGAAGAAAAACAGGTAGTGGTAGTAGTAATACTGGTAGTGGAAGCAGTAGTAGAAGTAACAGTGGTAGTAGAAAGCAGAGGGAATAGTTCTTGGCCACAAGAGGTAGGAAGAGGAGTGAAGTGAGGCTATAGTAGTAATAGTATCAGAAAAGGTAGAAGGTAGAAGCAGTAAGAGAAGTACCACTACTTTTTTTTCCTCTTCTCTTCCTCCCTTCCCTGGTCTACTTCTCCATTATATACTGACTCAGTCATTATTTGTATATTGTTCCAGTCACAGTTTTGTACCTTTTTGTTTCCCACAGTGTTTTGTGCTTTGTAGTCATTTCTTCCTTGGTCCCTCTTTCCTCTAAGGTCGTTCTCTAACTGCAAACTTTTGCATTTTCTGCAGTTTCTGCTCATGCTATATCAGATGCAGGTTTCATCCTGGCTCTGCATACTCTGAGATGAGTCTGAATTTCATAACTTTGAATTTGTTGGGGTTCAATTCTAATAGCCACTAGAATAGTCAGATCTACTTGTAATCTTTCCTGGTTTGCTCCTTCTTTTGTGATTTTCCCCCGTACTTTCACGTCATCAGCGATCAGAGACACCTCGCACTTGATTTCTTCTATCTAGCTTAAGTATGAAACAGTACTGAGGCTTATAGAACGTCACTCATCACACTCGCTCTTTCCTCGTGGAAAATAACTAGTTCCTTCCTTCCTTTTAATTATTCCTTGACCCTCTGTAGTGCTTTTCCTTGTATTCTTTGCTCACGAAGCTTTTGCCTAAGTTCCAAAATTTACTGTCTACCCAACCCCGTTCTTCTATTTAACGGTTAATTCCTCCTTATAGAACTCTAGCAGGTTTTCGAGACAGGATTTATGATCTCTAAAATATTGCTGGCTGTTTTTCTTTCCATATATTCCAATGGTCTTTCTGATAATCATCTCCATAACCTTGAATGCTATTCAAGTCAGAGACACAGGCCTGTAGTTTACTGCTAAATGTCTGTCCCCCTTAAATATCGGGACGACATTCGCCGGTCTCTACACTCTCAGTACCTACCTGTTTCACCTGACTTACTGAATATTGCTGCAAGTGCTTCACACAGTTCTTTTGCTCCTTCTCTTGGAACACATGAAAAGATGGCGTCTTGTTCCATTGTCCTCGAGGCATCTCCTTTGTTTATTAGTTTCTTCATCTAGTTTTCAGAAGTGTATTGTGTGTGTTTACTCACCTAATTGTAATCAACTAATTGTGGTTGCAGGGGTGGAGTCATAGCTCCTGACCCTGCCTCTTCACTGGTCGCCACTAGGTCTAATCTCTCCCTGCTCCATGAACTTTATTCTACCTCTTCTTAATGCTATGTATGGTACCTGCCTCTACTACCTTACTTTCCAGACTATTCTACTTCCTGACATCTCTACCACTGAAGAAATACTTTCTAACATCCCTGTGACTCATCTGAGTCTTCAGCTTTAATTGTCACCTCTTGTTGTTATGTCCCATCTACAGAACATCCTGTCTTTGTCTGCCTTTTAGATTCCTCTCAGTATTTTACATGCTTTTATCATGTCCCCCTGTCCCGGCTGTTCTCCAGTGTCCCTTAACCTTTCCTCGTAGGACTTGCCCCTTAGCTCCGGGTAGTCTCGTTTCAAACCTTTGCACTTTTTCTAATTTTCTGAAGTACTGGGCCAGGTGTGGGTTCCAAACTGGAGCTGTATACTCTAATATGAACCTGACGTACACGGTGTACAGGGTCCGAAACGACTCCTTACTAAGATGTCGGAATGCTATTCTTAGGTTCGCTAGTAGCCCTTATGCTGCAGCAGTTTTTGGTTGAAGTGAGCCTCAGGAGAAGTGTCTTTGCACATGGTGGGGTTGAAATCCATGAGTTAGTTGCTGGGCCAGGCCTGCAGCCTGTCCAGATCCCTCTGGAGTCCGGCCTTATCTACCTCCCACTGAAGTGTCCTCATTAACGTTACATAGTCTGCAAACAGGGACACTTTTGAGTTTACTCCTTCCGTTATGTTATTCACATGTACCAGAAACAGCACATGTCCTAGGACTGATTCCGGTGGAACCCCCTCGTCACAGGTGCCCACTCTTACACCTCATGTGGGTGTACTCAACTATTACTCACCCATTTGTGGTTGCAGGGGTCGTGTGTGTGTGTGTGTGTGTGTGTGTGTGTGTGTGTGTGTGTGTGTGTGTGTGTGTGTGTGTGTGTGTGTGTGTGTGTGTGTATGTATGTACTCACCTAATTGTGGTTGCAGGGGTCGAGACTCAGCTCCTGTGTGAGTGTGTGTGTGTGTGTGTGTGCTTGTGTGTCTGTGTTTGAGTATGTGTGTGTATGTGTGCGTGTGTGTGAGTGTGTGTGTGCGTGTGTATGTATGTGCTTGTATGTGTGTGTGTGTATGTGTGTGTGTGTGTGTATGCGTGTGTGTGTGTGTGTACTCACCTAGTTAAGGTTGCAGGGGTCGAGTCCAAGCTTCTGGCTCCTGTGTGTGTGTGTGTGTGTGTGTGTGTGTGTGTGTGTGTGTGTGTGTGTGTGTGTGTGTGTGTGTGTGTGTGTGTGTGTGTGTGTGTGTGTGTGTGTGTGTGTGTGTGTGTGGGTGTGTGTGTGTGTGTGTATGCATGTGTGTGTGTGTGTGGGTGGGTGTGTTCATGCAGGAAGTGAACTCCGGCACCCGGCCCCATCACTTAACCATCTTTGCTCTTCTCTTCGTTACTCTTCAGTCAAATAAGATCTTTCAGAAAGACATCCGCTGATGTCTGGAGTTTACTTTCACTTCGTCCTCACATGTGTCAATCCACTCTTTAATAATATTTGCGCCAGAAAAATATTTTCACTTGTTCTTCCATGTGTTCTATCTGAACTTTCAGCATGTTCACTGGTTCTGGTCACACACATGTCAAACTATTTCTCTTTCCATCTATGTCCTCTTGTTCCGCTCTATCTTGTGTTAAACCGTGTGTCCATCCATCTGTATTCCTGAGCACCATTCGCGTCATGAAAATGTCTTCTCAGAACCATAATTTTTCTAATGATCTGATTATTTTTACCATTAGGTATTCCTAGCAGCTATGTCACATTGATTTGATACTGGTGTAATGACAATATTTTTTTTTTAATTTACTGGGTTTTCTAAATGCTTTGCTGCATTCTGTCTTCATGTGGGATGAAGAAACTCGAGGGATGATTGATCATTAGATTAAAGGTATCAACACGATAACACCGTGGATTTCTGGTGCTGAAAGTATACTCCACAATTCGATCACTAATTCTTTGGCCTACGATCAAGGTCTACGATTAAATGCTGCGCCTCTCCATTTCGACTATAGGCTAAGGGACTGACTACTTCAAACTCCTTATCTTTTCCGTTCTTTTTTGTATAGGACTGATGAAGCCACTGTGTGGGGAAATGTTTCCTCAGTATAGATACCCAAGTAATGCACTTGTGTCTAATGTTTTAATGTTGTTGTGTCACTCTTGTCGGGAATTAACATTTATGTTATTTTTTCAAATTGTCTTTTGTGTTTTTCTTCTCAACCTTCCATATTAATTTCAGGTTTTTCTACTTGCTGTTCTACTTGCTGTTCTACTTGCTGTTCTACTTGCTGTTCTACTTGCTGTTCTACTTGCTGTTCTACTTGCTGTTCTACTTGCTGTTCTACTTGCTGTTCTACTTGCTGTTCTACTTGCTGTTCTACTTGCTGTTCTACTTGCTGTTCTACTTGCTGTTCTACTTGCTGTTCTACTTGCTGTTCTACTTGCTGTTCTACTTGCTTTTTCTACATGCTGTTCTACTTGCTGTTCTACTTGCTGTTCTACTTGCTGTTCTACTTGCTGTTCTACATGCTGTTATACTTGCTGTTCTGCTTGCTGTTCTACTTGCTTTTTCTACATGCTGTTCTACTTGCTGTTCTACTTGCTGTTTTACTTGCTTTTTCTACATGCTGTTCTACTTGCTGTTCTACTTGCTGTTCTACTTGCTGTTCTACTTGCTGTTCTACTTGCTTTTTCTACATGCTGTTCTACTTGCTGTTCTACTTGCTGTTCTACTTGCTGTTCTACTTGCTGTTCTACTTGCTGTTCTACTTGCTGTTCTACTTGCTGTTCTACTTGCTGTTCTACATGCTTTTCTACTTGCTGTTCTACTTGCTGTTCTACTTGCTGTTCTACTTGCTGTTCTACATGCTTTTCTACTTGCTGTTCTACTTGCTGTTCTACTTGCTGTTCCACTTGCTGTTCTTCTTGCTACTCTACTTGCTGTTCTACATGCTGTTCTACTTGCTGTTCTACATGCTGTTCTACTTGCTGTTCTACTTGCTGTTCTACTTGCTGTTCTACTTGCTGTTCTACTTGCTGTTCTACTTGCTGTTCTACTTGCTGTTCTACATGCTTTTCTACTTGCTGTTCTACTTGCTGTTCTACTTGCTGTTCCACTTGCTGTTCTTCTTGCTACTCTACTTGCTGTTCTACATGCTGTTCTATTTGCTGTTCTACTTACTGTTCTACTTGCTGTTCCACTTGTTGTTCTTCTTGCTACTCTACTTGCTGTTCTGCATGCTGTTCTACTTGCTGTTCTACTTGCTGTTCTACTTGCTGTTCCACTTGTTGTTCTTCTTGCTACTCTACTTGCTGTTCTACATGCTGTTCTACTTGCTGTTCTACTTGCTGTTCTACATGCTGTTCTACTTGCTGTTCTACTTGCTGTTCCACTTGTTGTTCTTCTTGCTACTCTACTTGCTGTTCTACATGCTGTTCTACTTGCTGTTCTACTTGCTGTTCTACTTGTTGTTCTACTTGCTGTTCAACTTGCTGTTCCACTTGTTGTTCTTCTTGCTACTCTACTTGCTGTTCTACATGCTGTTCTACTTGCTGTTCTACTTGCTGTTCTACATGCTGTTCTACTTGCTGTTCTACTTGCTGTTCTACTTGCTGTTCTACTTGCTGTTCTACTTGCTGTTCCACTTGTTGTTCTTCTTGCTGCTCTACTTGCTGTTCTACTTGCTGTTCTACTTGCTGTTCTACTTGCTGTTCTACTTGCTGTTCTACTTGCTGTTCTACTTGCTGTTCTACTTGCTGTTCTACTTGCTGTTCTACTTGCTGTTCCACTTGTTGTTCTACTTGCTGTTCTACTTGCTGTTCTACTTGCTGTTCTACTTGCTGTTCTACTTGATGTTCTACTTGTTGTTCTACTTGCTGTTCTACTTGCTGTTCTACTTGCTGTTCCACTTGTTGTTCTTCTTGCTACTCTACTTGCTGTTCTACATGCTGTTCAACTTGCTGTTCTACTTGCTGTTCTACATGCTGTTCTACTTGCTACTCTACTTGCTGTTCTACTTGCTGTTCTACATGCTGTTCTACTTGCTGTTCTACTTGCTGTTCTACTTGCTGTTCTACTTGCTGTTCTACTTGCTGTTCTACTTACTGTTCTTCTTGCTATTCTACTTGCTGTTCTACTTGCTGTTCTACTTGCCGTTCCACTTGTTGTTCTTCTTGCTACTCTACTTGCTGTTCTACTTGCTCTTCTACTTGATGTTCTACTTTCTGTTCTACTTGCTGTTCTACTTGCTGTTCCACTTGTTGTTCTTCTTGCTACTCTACTTGCTACTCTACTTGCTGTTCTACTTACTGTTCTTCTTACTATTCTACTTGCTGTTCTACTTGCTGTTCCACTTGTTGTTCTTCTTGCTACTCTACTTGCTACTCTACTTGCTGTTCTACTTACTGTTCTTCTTACTATTCTACTTGCTGTTCTACTTGCTGTTCTACTTGCTGTTCTATTTTCTGTTCTACTTGCTGTTCACAACTGGAACTGCAAAACCCAAATGAGCCATAGGGATGTTAGGAAGCATTTATTTAGCCTTACAGAAGAGGTGTGATAAGGCGCTAGAAACGAGTGACCTAGCAGCAACCAGCGAATACCCAGGGCCAGGAGCTGTGACTCGAGAGAGAGAGAGATGTCAGCCTTCCACCACTACAGACAAAGGGTGAGTACTGAGTGACTAGAAAGGGAGCGCAGCGAAGATGCTGATGGCAAAAGGGCAAAGAGATAAGAGCAAGGAGAGAGAGAGAGGAATGAAATATCAAGAACAACAATAAAAGAAGAATACAAGCAGAAATCAAGAGATAAAGAGACATAAAGGGAGAGAGAGCGAGAGAGCGAGCGAGAGAGAGAGAGAGAGAGAGAGAGAGAGAGAGAGAGAGAGAGAGAGAGAGAGAGAGAGAGAGAGAGAGAGAGAGAGAGAGAGAGAGAGAGAGAGAGAAAGAGAGAGAGATAATATCTGGGGGTGGTGGATGCTGTGCCGGCGCACGTATACTCAGTGCGGGACTGACTATCGTGAAGGGTGGAGGACTGCCGTTCCCTCCACCGCTGTTCCTGTGTACACAAAACCACGCTTGAACTCCTTCGTTTTTTCACCGTTTACCCATAACGACCCTAAACCCTTGCGAGGAGAGTGCCAAAGTTGATCCCCAGAATTATTTATTGCGGGTGCAACAGATTGCAGTCGGTCGCGCTAATGTTGTGAAGTGATATAAAAAGAATTTTATTTATAAATAAATTATGTGAAAAGAAAAACAAGTACTGTTTATGTTTAGGTACCAAAATTTCAGTTCTTCGTTTCCAAAAACGAAAAATGAAATCAGAGCAAGTTTATTAAGGTAAGAGCACAGATTTCCTAATTACTGATGATTACTGCTATTAAATTCATTAATTACACATTGTGAACTTGTTGCAGAGTTGAGCGAAAGAGAGAGAGAGAGAGAGAGAGTCTGGCTTCACTTTTCGTAATCTCAGTACAAGTTCCACTGGTGACATTGCTACCTGTGGAGGAGCGAGCATCATCATATTGTCTCTCCCACACGTTAGTATGTTTCCCAACGCCCAGTTAATACAGGTCCTGCCTGAGGTCTACTTCAGCAGATCTGAAAAAGATCTCAGTTGGAGGTCGTAATGCACAGCACATCAAATTTTTGTATTAGTATTTGTTATATATGAGTTGGTTCAAAGTCTGATAAGTGTTCATTATTACTTTCAGTATTCAGTGCAGTTGTTAGGTTTCAGTCAGAACTTGATAGGTTGCAATGTTGATTACGAAGCCGCTGCGGCAATAGCAACATAGATACAACAGCACCGTAGCTGCAACAGCACCATGGCAGGAATAGTGCCTTGGCTGGAGGAGCACCATGGCTCTAATAGCACCATGGCTACTACAATGCCGTGGCTGGAACAGCGCCATGGCTGGTACAATGCCGTGGCTGGAACAGCACCAATGTTGGAACAGTGCCGTGACTGGAACAGCACCATGGCTAGAACAGTGCTGTGGCTGGAACAGCACCATTGCTGGAACAGCACCAAGACTGGAACAATGCCATTGCTGGAACAGTGCCGTGGCTGGAACAGCACCATGGCTGGAACAATGCCGTGACTGGAACAGCACAATGCTGGAACAGTACCATGGCTGGGATAATACTGTGGTTGGAACCGCACCATGGCTGTAACAATGTTGTGGATGGAACAGAACTATGGCCAGAACAATGCTATGGCTGGAACAGCACCATAGCTGGAAAAATTCAGTGGTTGAAACAGCACCATGGGTGGAATAGTTCCATGGCTGGAATAATTCCATGGCTGGAACATTACCATGGCTGGAACAGCACCATGGCTGGAACAATGCCATTACTGAAACAGCATCATAGCTGGAACAATGCTGTGGAGAGAACAGCACCATGGCTGGAGCAATGCCGTTGCTGGAACAGCACAACGGCTGGAACAGCGCCATTGCTGGAAAAATACAATGGCTGGAACAGCGCCATTGCTGGAAAAATACAATGGCTGGAACAACACCATGAAAGGAATAGCACCATGACTGGAGCAATACCATGGCTGGAATGGCACTATGGCTTGAACAGTACCATGGCTGGAACAATGCCGTGACGACCAGCACCAAAGCTGGAATAATGCCGTGGTTAGAACAGCAACATAGCCGGAACAATGCCGTGGCTGGTACAGCATCACGGCTGGTACAGCACCATGGCTGGAACAATGCCGTAGTTGGAAACGCACTATAGCTGGAACAATGCCGTTACTGGAACAGCACCATTGCTGGAACAGTACCATGGCTGGAAAAATGCCGTGGTTTTAACAGCACCATGGCTGGAACAATGCCGTTGCTGGAACAACACCATGGCTGGAACGGCACCATGGCTGGAGCAAAACCATGGGTGGAATAGCACCATGAATGGAACAATACAATCGCTGGAGTGGTACTTTGGCTGGAACAATACCATGGCTGGAACAATACCATGGCTGGAATAGCACCAAGGCTGGAACAGCACCACGGCTGGAACAATACCATGGCTGGAACAATGCCGTGACTGGAACAACACTTTGGCTTGAACAATGCTGTGGCTGGAACAGCACCATGGCTGGAAAAATATCCCTGGCTGGAATAATAATGCAGCTGGATTAGTACCGAGGTTGGAACAATACTGATGCTGGAACAATACTGTGACTGGAACAACACTAAGGCTAGAACAATATCGCAATTTGAACAATACTGTGACTGGACCAATACTGTGGCTGGAACAATACCGTGGCTGAAACAATACCGTGACTGGAGCAATATCATGACTGGAGCAATACCATGGCTGGAACAATACCGTGGCTAGAGCAATACCATGGCTGGAACAATACCGTGGCTGGACCAATACTGGAATAATGCAGCTGGACTAATACACTCGCTGGAACAATACTGATGCTGGATTAATACTATGGAAGGAACAACACAGGGGCGGGAACAATTTGAAGAATACCGTGGCTGGAACAATTTCATGGCTCGAACAATTATGTGGCTGGTACATTACCGTGACTACAACATTGCCGTTTCTCCAACAATACCGTGACTCCACTAAAACAGTGGCTCCAACAATACCGTGGCTCCAACAATGCCGTGGTTCCAGCAATACCGTGGCTGTAATAATACCATGGCTCCAACAATACCGTGGCTCCAACAATGCCGTGGCTGTAACAATACCGTGGCTCCAACAATACCGTGGCTCCAATAATACCGTAGCTGTAACAATACCGTGGCTCCAACAATACCGTGACTCCAACAATACCGCATCTGTAACAATACCGTGGCTCCAACAATACCGTGGTTCGAGCAATACTGTGGCTGTAACAATACCGTGGCTCCAGCAGTACCGTGGCTCCAGCAATACCGTGACTCCAACAATACCGTGGCTGTAACAATACCGTGACTCCAACAATACCGTGGCTGTAACAATGCCATGGCTCCAACAATACCGTGGCTGTAACAATGCCATGGCTCCAACAATACCGTGGCTGTAACAATGCAGTGACTGGTACAGCACCGTGGCTGTAGCATTACCGTGGCTCTAACAATACCGTGACTGGAACAATACCGTGACTGGTACAGTACTGTGACTGGAACAATACCGTGACTGGAACAATACCATCACTGCTACAGTACGATGACTGGAACAATAACGTGACTGGTACAGTACAGTGACTGAAAAAATATCGTGACTGGAACAATAACGTGACTGGAACGATTCAAA
>NC_091302.1:13455195-13462081 GCF_038502225.1 Cherax quadricarinatus | reverse complement strand
CTTCCTTCTTCCTGAACTGTGAACCACTTGCCACTTAGAGCTGCTGGTGACCATTCCTTCCTTACCAGCTAAATCCTTCTCACACTCGCTCCCAAACTCATCTATGCGAAGCTTCAGCCTCCTATTTTCCTCCTGAAGAAATAGAATCTCCTTCTTCAACACTTGAACCTGAGATTCTAAAACACTACAACAAGCCATGGTGCTTGGTAACAGCCAAAGCTAACTCCCAAGAGCTTAGGCAGGTATGACCACAGGTGACCACTGACCTCAATCAAGAGGATATACAGATAGCCCTGAAATAGAAGCTAGTATGTATGTCAGTGGTAGAATAAGATATAATAAGATATCATATGTTGTTTACGGTCTTCTATTGAGCAGATAATTGCTCAGTAAAATACCATAGACCGTATATTACGTCTTATTAACACATATCGGTACTTTTGACATATATGTTATCCAAGGTAATTTAGATGATAATCATCAGAGTGATCAAGCATCTGGAGATGCAAAAAAATATACTCACAAGAAACAGCGCAAATCCTGCCTTTCTAATCTACTAGAGATTATGTAAGAATGACATGGATCCACTAACTGGAAGATCAAGCAAGGATAACAAACAAGGTACTCTGCTTAGTCTATGTAGAAGGAGACAGAGCGTCGGTGCGTGAGGAGGTAACTGGATAGATGAGTGTGACAAGTGAAGTCCCACCAAAATTTGTACCAGTACTCTTCCTCAAAATATGTCACAGGAAAGCTTGATTAAATATTGGTCTATTTTTCTGTTTGTAAAGGAAAAGAGGTAAGACTACGATAGAACATGTACAGAACGAAGGAATGGGAGATAAGCATAGGCCTTCAACCACAGTGGTGCAAGGATATCACAGTCGACGAAGAAGAGAAATTACCGTATACGGAAGATGGACTAGAAAGAGAAAGGCTGTAATCTTTAGATAAGGAAATAAACTTACTGTGTAGGTAAGCATAGCACCAAGCATATCACAGAAGAGCACATATGCCAAATAATCACAGCATGTATACGCATCAGCAAATTTAAAGACATCACCAAAGTATGTTACAATTCCCTATCAGTGAGTTCGCAGCACCAACAATATGAAGTTATTAACTAAATAAACATTTCCAAAAACTATAGAAAGTCGAGTGTCTCACTAGGAGACTATCAGCATGAGAAATGACCAACAAGAAAGAGTACGAAAGCTACACCATACAAAACTGGATGAGTGGAGAGCCAGGAGTAACTGGGTTGAAGAGCTAGAAACCCAGTCTGGAACCTCACAAGCATAGTGAGGCTAACTCATATCATTAAATTAATGGCATATAATACAGACGAGCCGATAGATAAGACATATACACGCGCAACGCTTTGGTATCTTTACAGAAGAAAGATATAGCCTGAGCAGCTGGCTTCCGCAGTCGATTACGGTGGCGACTTTCATACCGGAAACATAAATCTCGACTTTACTGCAATGAAGATACTCATGTATTGTACATGTGTCTTATGCGTTAACTTGAGGGCATTACATACAAGTAATATAACGATATATGACATGATATGCACGAGGCCGGGTGTGAGCGGCATCTTAAGCCAAGACCTTAATTTCAGTGGGTCGAGGAAAGGAGTGTCATTAGCCGAGGAGAAAGTTTGACTGAAGTTTCTGAAAGCCACTGATAAGGTCATTATACTGAAGGGGGGTCCACGCCCCGGGGAGAAGCGAGGTGTCAAGAGTGCCTCCACAACTACTCTATAAGCGAGGTGTCAGAGTGCCACAACTACTCCGGCGATGAGGTGTCAGAGTACCACCACAACTCTGTCAGCGATGTAAAAAGAAAAGAATTAAAAAGTGTTCAATTTAAATAAGGAGCAAAAATAACTGGGAAGAAGAAGAAGAGAAGAGAGGGTGAAATGGATGTGTGGTGGGGAAAGTGCAAGACAGAATAATGAATTACAAACAATGATAGCTGAGTGTGTCGCTATAAAGGATGGAGCGTTTATAACAGGTAATTATTATAATTATCATTATTTTATTAATATAATTATTATCGTTATTATTTTTATTATCATATAGAAAAAATCAATTCCTGTAGCGATCATAGATCAACTGAAAAGAGGGAATTAATCAACTTTGATGGAGGGGAAAGGTAGGGTTGCTCTAATTCACTGTATCAAGAGTTCTTCGTCAGCATAAAGGCGTCTTTCTTGACGTGTTACCACAGTGAATGCGCTGCTTGAGAGTAAATGCGTCGATAACGTTCAAAACGACAATAAACAGGGATAAGGAAACATTGAGAGAGAGAGCGAGAGAAGAAAGATACGGAGAGATGATTGAAACGAATACATACATAGAGATGACAGAAGGGAGGTGAGAGATAGAGATGATGAAAGGGAAATGAGGTAACTACCGTAGGAAATGCAGGGGTGGGGGATACATCGTGCAATGTATTTGGGAAGGCGGATCAAACGAGGAATTTCGGGACAAGGCAAGAGAGTCTAAAGTTAAAGGTTGAGGGTGAGTGGAGGAAAGTGCGAAGGGAAGGAACGGAATAGGGAAATGAAAGAAAGTGATGGAGAGAAAAGAAAAGAATAATTGGGGGGAAATTAAAGCATATCGTCGCACAGGCTGCGTATCACTTGTTCACCTCTAGTCAAAATTTTTTGATTCCCAGATAAGAGTTTGACTGAGATAAGAACATAAGAAAGGAGGAACACTGCAGGAGGCCTGTTGGCCCATACTAGGCAGGTCCTTTACAATTCATCCCACTAACAAAACATTTGCCCAACCCAATTTTCAATGCCACCCAAGAAATAAGCTCTGATGTGAAAGTCCCACTCAAATCCAACCCCTCCCACTCATGTACTTATCCAACCTAAATTTGAAACTATCCAAAGTCCCAGCCTCAATAACCCAACTAGGTAGACTGTTCCACTCATCAACTACCCTATTTCCAAACCAATACTTTCCTATGTCCTTTCTAAATCTAAACTTATCTAATTTAAATCCATTACAGCGGGTTCTCTCTTGGAAAGACATCCTCAAGACCTTATTAATATCCCCTTTATTTATAACTATCTTCCACTTATACACTTCGATCAGGTCTCCCCTCATTCTTCGTCTAACAAGTGAATGTAACTTAAGAGTCTTCAATCTTTCTTCATAAGGAAGATTTCTAATACTATGTATTAATTTAGTCATCCTACGCTGAATGTTTTCTAACGAATTTATGTCCATTCTGTAATATGGAGACCAGAACTGAGCTGCATAATCTAGGTGAGGCCTTACTAATGATGCATAAAGCTGCAGTATGACCTCTGGACTTTTGTTGCTTACACTTCTTGATATAAATCCCAGTAATCTATTTGCCTTATTACGTACGCTTAGGCATTGCTGTCTTGGTTTAAGGTTGCTGCTCACCATAACCCCCAAGTCCTTTTCGCAATCTGTATGGCTAAGTTCTACATCATTTAACTTATAAGTACTAGGGTTATGGGCACTCCCAAGCTTCAGAACCTTGCATTTATCTACATTGAACTGCATCTGCCACTTTTCTGACCAAGAATAGAGTTTGTTTAAATCCTCCTGAAGTTCCATAACATCTACGTTTGAATCAATTATCCTACCTATCTTTGTGTCATCGGCGAATTTGCTCATATCACTAGTAATTCCCTCATCAAGATCATTGATATATATTATAAACAACAACGGGCCCAAGACTGATCCCTGTGGAACGCCACTTGTACAGATCCCCACTCGGATTTAACCCCATTTATGGACACTCTCTGCTTCCTGTCAGTGAGCCATGACTCGATCCACGAGAGCACTTTTCCCCCAATGCCATGAGCTGCCACTTTCTTTAACAGTCTATGGTGCGGAACTCTATCAAAAGCCTTACTAAAATCTAAGTAAATAATATCAAATTCTTTATCTTGGTCAACAGCCTCAAAAGCTTTACTGAAGAAAGTTAATAAATTAGTTAGACAAGACCGGCCTCTTGTGAATCCATGCTGAGTATCATTAATCAAGCTATGCTTATCGAGATGGCTTCTTATAATCTCAGCTATAATTGACTCCAGTAATTTGCCTACAATTGAGGTCAGGCTTATTGGGCGGTAATTTGACGGTAACGACTTGTCCCCTGTTTTAAAATTAGGAATTACATTAGCCATCTTCCACATATCAGACACTACACCTGTTTGAAGAGATAAATTAAAAATATTAGTTAATGGTTCACAGAGTTCCATTTTGCATTCCTTAAGAACCCTTGAAAAAACCTCATCAGGACCCGGCGACTTATTTTGCTTCAGTCTGTCTGCTTCACAACCATTTCACTAGTGACTGTGATGTTACATAATTTATCTTCTTCTAGCCCACTATAAAAATTAATTACTGGAATATTGTTAGTGTCTTCCTGTGTAAAAACTGAGAGAAAATAATTATTAAAAATCAAGCACATTTCATTCTCTTTGTCAGTAAGGTGCCCATAGTTATTTTTAAGGGGACCTATCTTATCTCTAACTTTTGTTCTATAGACCTGGAAAAAACTTTTTGGGTTAGTTTTAGAATCCCTAGCAACTTTAATTTCATAGTCCCTTTTAGCTTTTCTTATCCCCTTTTTAATGTCCCTCTTAATGTCAATATACTGATTCATAAGATGACCCTCACCTCTTTTGATACGCCTATAAATTCCTTTCTTATGCCCTAGTAGATATTTGAGCCTATTATTCATCCATTTTGGGTCATTTCTATTTGATCTAATTTCTTTATATGGGATAAACGTTCTTTGAGCAGCATGTATAGTGTTCAGAAAACTGTCATATTGATAGCTTACTTCGTTACCCCAGTCAACAGATGATAAGTGTTCTCTAAGCCCATCGTAATCTGCTAAGCGAAAATCTGGGACTGTCACTGAGTTATCGCTACTATCGTACTTCCATTCAATGCTAAATGTAATTGATTTGTGGTCGCTAGCACCCAGTTCCTCTGAAATTACTAAATTATTAACAAGGGATTCATTGTTTGCCATAACTAAGTCAAGCAGGTTATTTCTCCTTGTAGGTTCTGTCACAAACTGCTTCAAAAAACAATCCTGAACTACTTCTAAAAAGTCGTATGATTCTAAATTCCCAGTCAAGAAATTCCAATCAATATGACTAAAGTTAAAGTCTCCTAAAATTACTACATTATCGTGCCTTGTGGCCTTAACAATTTCCTCCCATAGTAGTCTCCCTTGGTACCTATCTAAGTTTGGGGGACGGTATATCACTCCTAAAATCAGTTTTTCATGCCCCTCTGAAAATTCTATCCAAACAGACTCTGTATGTGTTACTTCAGACTTAATACCCGTTTTTATGCAGCAGTTCAAGCGATCTCGGACATACAATGCCACCCCACCCCCCTTCCCGATACTTCTATCTACTTGGAACAATTTAAAACCCTGAATATGACATTCCGCAGGCATGTCCCGACTTTTTGAATTAAACCACGTCTCAGTTAAGGCAAATACATCAATGTTACCTGCACTAGCAACTAATCTCAACTCGTCCATCTTATTCCTAGCACTACGGCAATTAGCGTAATAAACATTGAAAGACTCTCCTTTCTCTTTACCCTTCCTGCTCATTTCTGTTTTTCTACTAAACCTATTACTGTCCTTATCACCCATAGTCCCTGGCTTTTCAATATCTACCTCATTCTGCTTATTACTAGTTCCCCTAGAACTCGTAATATTACTACACTGGGACTTCACTGTTTTCCTGCCAAAACCCATACCACTAACTATTCCTAGTTTAAAGTTCTAACTGCTCCCTCCACTGCAGTTGCCAGTGCTACCACCTCAGACCTAGATAAGTGAACCCCATCCCTGGTATACATGTCATTTCTGCCATAGAAGAGGTCCCAGTTGTCAATGAATGTTACCGCATTTTCCTTACAGTATTTGTCCAGCCAGCAATTGACACCAATTGCCCTGGACAACCATTTATTTCCAACTCCTCTCCTTGGCAAAATACCACATATGACAGGGTTCCCACCCTTACTCCTAATTATTTCTATTGCTGACCTATACCTGCTAATCAGGTCTTCACTCCTACGTCTGCCAACATCGTTGCCTCCAGCACTGAGACAGATAATAGGATTGCTCCCATTACCTCTCATGATGTCATCCAGACGGCTAACAATATCCTCCATCCCAGCCCCAGGAAAGCAAACTCTCTGTCTCCTACTCCTGTCCTTCAAGCAGAACGCCCTACCCATATACGTAACTTGGCTATCCCCAACAACAACAATATTCTTACCTTCCTTGGTGTCGTTCGTCGTGATGTTCCCAGTAGTCGACTCACATTCGTCGGGTAGCACTGAGAATGTATTTGATGTTTCCACAACAGTTTCCACGGCAGTCTCTTTCTTCTTCATCGTTTCTATCTTTCCATTCGTCTTCTTGATCGTCAACTTCGTTCCCTGCTGTCTAGCCACTGACCAGTTTCCCTTCTTGACCTGAGGAGTCAAAACAGGAGGACTACTACGAATCTTCTTGTTTTCCTCGGTCAGTCGTCGAATCTCCAACTTCGCTATCCTCAATTCTTCCTTAAGCTGTTGGCGAAGTTGCTCGATGGAGGGCATCTTGCTTCAATTCGTAGAGAGCGCGCAAACAGGTCTTCACAGAGCTAAGTACACTTCAACACTGTAAACTCTAATGTGTGTGTGTGTGTGTGTGTGCATATATATATATATATATATATATATATATATATATATATATATATATATATATATATATATATATATATATATATATATATATATATATATATATATAATATGATGGGGTCCACCTCTGGTGTAAATTGTGGGACCCATTGCCTCGGAGAAGTGCA
>NC_091302.1:13362695-13450195 GCF_038502225.1 Cherax quadricarinatus | reverse complement strand
GTCAATTATCAAAAACTCATTTAAAATTAAGCCCTTGTTAAAATTTTCTCTAACACATTTAAAGATATATTTTTTCATTATTGTTAATGTAAAAAATTTTAATTTTGCACCAAAAGAATATTAGAAAACTTACCTAACCTTATTATAACAAGAACAATTTATTTTAGTCTAACCCAACTATATATATTTTAGATTTGTTTACAATAATTTAATACTAAACAAACACAGTGAAATATATTTTTTTTCATTAGGTTCAGAATGATTTTGGCGAAATTATTGCATACTCAAATTTTCACTTGTCCTATATGGCAAGATGAGCGTTGCTATTTAAGCCAAGATCGCAAGTTCTGCCTATTCGGCACGACATATATATATATATATATATATATATATATATATATATATATATTTTTTATTATTTATTATCACACCGGCCGATTCCCACCAAGGCAGGGTGGCCCGAAAAAGAAAAACTTTCACCATCATTCACTCCATCACTGTCTTGCCAGAAGGGTGCTTTACACTACAGTTTTTAAACTGCAACATTAACACCCCTCCTTCAGAGTGCAGGCACTGTACTTCCCATCTCCAGGACTCAAGTCCGGCCTGCCGGTTTCCCTGAATCCCTTCATAAATGTTACTTTGCTCACACTCCAACAGCACGTCAAGTATTAAAAACCATTTGTCTCCATTCACTCCTATCAAACACGCTCACGCATGCCTGCTGGAAGTCCAAGCCCCTCGCACACAAAACCTCCTTTACCCCCTCCCTCCAACCCTTCCTAGGCCGACCCCTACCCCGCCTTCCTTCCACTACAGACTGATACACTCTTGAAGTCATTCTGTTTCGCTCCATTCTCTCTACATGTCCGAACCACCTCAACAACCCTTCCTCAGCCCTCTGGACAACAGTTTTGGTAATCCCGCACCTCCTCCTAACTTCCAAACTACGAATTCTCTGCATTATATTCACACCACACATTGCCCTCAGACATGACATCTCCACTGCCTCCAGCCTTCTCCTCGCTGCAACATTCATCACCCACGCTTCACACCCATATAAGAGCGTTGGTAAAACTATACTCTCATACATTCCCCTCTTTGCCTCCAAGGACAAAGTTCTTTGTCTCCACAGACTCCTAAGTGCACCACTCACTCTTTTTCCCTCATCAATTCTATGATTCACCTCATCTTTCATAGACCCATCCGCTGACACGTCCACTCCCAAATATCTGAATACGTTCACCTCCTCCATACTCTCTCCCTCCAATCTGATATTCAATCTTTCATCACCTAATCTTTTTGTTATCCTCATAACCTTACTCTTTCCTGTATTCACCTTTAATTTTCTTCTTTTGCACACCCTACCAAATTCATCCACCAATCTCTGCAACTTCTCTTCAGAATCTCCCAAGAGCACAGTGTCATCAGCAAAGAGCAGCTGTGACAACTCCCACTTTGTGTGTGATTCTTTATCTTTTAACTCCACGCCTCTTGCCAAGACCCTCGCATTTACTTCTCTTACAACCCCATCTATAAATATATTAAACAACCACGGTGACATCACACATCCTTGTCTAAGGCCTACTTTTACTGGGAAAAAATTCCCCTCTTTCCTACATACTCTAACTTGAGCCTCACTATCCTCGTAAAAACTCTTCACTGCTTTCAGTAACCTACCTCCTACACCATACACTTGCAACATCTGCCACATTGCCCCCCTATCCATATATATATATATATATATATATATATATATATATAAATATACATGTATATATATTATTGTAACCATGGACGAGTGGTATTGTTCAATAACAACACTGAGCTAGCCAAGGATTCGAACCCATGTTGTACTGGCCTGCCTCATAGTAAGCGAGAATCATATGACGCTTTAAACCACAGGACCACCCAACCCTACAAGAATGGCGGAGCCAGCACACAGCTAGCTGTTGGGCCACCATCCGAGGGCATACTGAGGTGTTGGAGCTTCTAAGCTAATTTCATTCACATCCCTGTTTGGTGTACCAGCCTCACGAGCAGTATTAATACGAGGCAGGCCAGTACAACATGGGTTCGAATCCTTTGCTAGAGCAGTGTTGTTATTGATCAATACCACTCGTTCGTGGTTACAATAATATATAAATGCTGCTCGTGAGGCTAGTACACCAAACAGGGATGAGAATAAAATTAGCTTAGAAGGTCCCACACCTCTGTATGCCCTCGGATGGCGGCCCAACAGCTAGCTGTGTGCTGGCTGCACCATTCTTGTAGGGTTGGGTGATCCTGTGCTTTAAAGAGTCATGTGGTTCTCGCTTTCCATAAGGCAGGCCAGTACAACATGGGTTCGAATTCTTGGCTTGCGCAGTGCTGTTATTGAACACACACACACACACACACACACACACACACACACACACACACATATATATATATTGCATCGATCACTTGTTGACTGACTGAGATGATTTCACATTTGAATGGATTCAGGATGAGTCACATTTCCTGTCTCTGCGTCATCTCCTGGTCGAGATCATCTAGAACGGACTCCTTTGTACCTGCTAGTGTGACATCATCCAAGAACCAGTTGTTTCGCTTACTGGTCAGCCTAACACCTATACAGAAGAGAAATGAGACAAGAGGAGCCCTTTGCTGGACACCCTCTGATGACGTGATTTCATTGTCTCCAAATAGGAGCATTGATTCCTTGTTGTATCCAGCAGAAACAAAAGGGAAGAGACCAGGGAAATGTTCTTGTACTGCTGTTAATACCACGTCTCTTCTAAAGATATTAAATGCATTCTTGAAATCTAATGTTACTACTTCATTGTCCTCAGACAGATTGTTGATATACGCCTTTGTTGTATGAACCGCTGCTTCACTTCCTTGAGGGATCCAAAAGTCAAGCTGGTTTTGTTGAAACATCATGGCTGCCTCTGTGTGAGTACTGTTGACAGCAGCTTTGGAAATGAGGCGACGAAGAGTGTTGCCCACGGGAATTAGCGTAATACTTCAATCCTTCTTTTTAAGGGCAAAAAGTGATGTATAAAAAAATGAAAGATTTAGTTTTCTCAGGAATCAGATCAGCCTAGGTGTTATTAATACCCTTTATCGTGCTTGGCCGGGAAAATTCGGTATTAATTACGTGTTTTGGGGGCGTGTCATACTCCGTGCCCTGCGCGGCCAGCTTCCCGTTCTTTAGTTCCAACCAATCACAAGCCTTCCCTGAGTCTCTTCAGCTAAGTACAGTTCGCTTCTGCCGCCTTCCCATTGGTTGAGAGATCAAAATATAAACACTGGTGGCTTGGCTCTGCCCACACACCCATTTTTCCCTCCACCCTTACTAATCTACTCTTGGATTATACATTCTACAATGTCGGTAAGTACTGATTGTTGTGTTTAGTGCTTACATGAATAGTTTAGGCATAATTTGATATATACCTAAAGTCCGTGTGAAGCATAATATGAGTGTAGCATGCAGTTGAAAAAAGTGCAAACATTTTATACCGAATTATTTCAGTCTTGCACGAGTTTCCGGGAATGTCCAATTTTAGTCAAATAAATATTTATAAAAAAAATTCAATTGCATATATGAACTCTGTAGTGGTCTGGATCTATACAGGAGGTTTCTATTGTCCTTCCAGATCAATGAGAAGTTGTTTTATGGGGAGCAGTCCACCAGCAGGTCGAGGTATGTCTGCATTTCTGAAGAGAGTGACTCAGAAGCAGAGGTAGATGAACCAGAATTGCTGGATAGTGGTGATGAATACTTGCCACCGGATGCACAGGTGTCAAGTGATGATGAGGAGGAAGAAAGGCCAGTCAAAAAACAGAAATTAGTGAAGAAAAAGTAAGGTATTACGATTGCAACTATTGCAGCCACTCGAAGAAATTGGTCACATCCTCATTCCAGTGTTCTGTATGCAAAGTAAATCTGGATAAAGAGTGATAGAAATTGCTTCAGCGACTACCATACCATCAATTAGCAATATAGAATAATTGGTCATCCAAATGAATCTCAGGAATATAGGGATTGAAAGTTGCATCCCTTTGCAATTTGTCATTGTTGAGATTTGCTTCCTTTTTAAATTTTTGTAACAATTAAAAAATGTTTTGATTCAAGTTCCATTTATGTTTTTTATATTGTCTGTTTGTATATTAAATTTAAAAAATTGTTTTGGTGTGTTTTATTAACAATTGCAAGTTTTGCAACATAAAATTTTTAATCACTTTGTCGGGCGCAGCCGGATATTTTCGGTCTCCGGAGATTAGCAATTGCTCGAAAACTAACCATCAGAAATCAATTTATATGGGATCATTGAACTTGTATTGAGTTACTCTATCCACCATAGGGAGTTCAGTTCGAATTTCAAATTTTCGGACCCCTTGCGGTTGTCTGTGCAATTTTTCCGATAACTGGACTGACCATTTCTTTCAAATGGTGAGTTCCTATTTAAGTGTAGTCCCCAGAAGAGCCAGACGTGAATGACATAATTGTTTTGAAAACATCTGAGTCTTGCACAGTGGTTCCACAGTCGGAACAGGGGTGATAAAACTGTTTGTACTCCTGGTTTCCCTGGCAGGGTGCTTTTCTGTAAGTATTTGACCAATGTCTACATCCCTGGGGGCAACTGAATCTTTGTTGATACAGTATTGTCCTCTTCATTTTTCTTGCTCACCTGAACTGTGATTTTTTTACTGTCTGTGGAATGAGTAGGGGTTCTGCCTCTCCCATTTTTGTATTGATGGGGAAGGTGAATTAGGTTGTTAACTCTGGGAAAGTCGCTTAAAGATTTATTGAACGTTGAGGTTAGCCACTTGCCACCTCTTTCAAGCACAGCTAAGCAGACATTGCCAAAAAGTAGCAAGTTGTGCCATGCCTTGGTGGTCGGCAGAGCATTTAGGATGATGGAACCATCGTTTTCGTTTTTTAAGAGGTCTGTGAGCTTCTTCGCTGCGTGTGGACGAGCTACTTTGGGAACATGTGCGAGGTTCCTGGTAACTGTTTAATTGCTACTGAAATATTATTTGAGGAGATGAAATCTGGTGAAGTGTGTTCAGGTGCTTCAAGTGCTGTGGGTCATCACTTTCCACGCGAGGACATCCTGACCATGGTAGCTACTATGTTAGCGGAGGAAACCATTAGAGTTGAGGCAAGGAAACTAAAAACGACCGACACTTGCTTCTCCTAGCATTGCCAGCTGTACCATTTGCTTGGCTGCTTGCTTCCTCCTGACTAGCATTCACCTAGACTGTAGGAGTAGGGTGCGATATGCTGGGTGGAGCAAGGTTGTAGACGGGGTCATCATAGTGAATGCAGGGAAGGTGTATGTTGCATGGAAGAGGTATTAAAATTCATCGTGGCCTGGTGGGGCATGAGAAGCGGGGAGGGGAAAATGCCCTCTACATTGTGGGTGGCAGCCTGCAGAAGAATGTTAGGCAGTGCTGTGGAGGGAGGTGTGGGCGGTCACTGTGCATTTGACGTAAATTGATGCAAACGGGCTTACACAATTTATATCAGTCATACTGTCTTATTTACAATAGACACAACATTATTTGTTTCCCATGCACGTCGTATGTGCACTGCTTGACACTGGATATTAAATTGCCTTCCCTCCACCTACACCTTGCGTCTATTATTCCTCCCCTGTGGCGTGGGGGAGGTGGCACTGACTGGTCACTCCCTCGTTACGCTCAATACCACTGTTGCCCACAAGATATGTCTCTGATTACTCCGTGCATCGACACGTATTTATCTTTAAGTTAACAGGGGTGTCACTAGCACGTTAAGAGACCATACAATAAGTGTCAGGGGCCCGAGACTGTTCAACTGCCTCCCAGCATACATAAGGGGGATTACCAACAGACCCCTGGCAGTCTTCAAGCTGGCACTGGACAAGCACCTAAAGTCGGTTCCTGACCAGCCGGGCTGTGGCTCGTACGTTGGTTTGCGTGCAGCCAGCAGCAACAGCCTGGTTGATCAGGCTCTTGTCCACCAGGAGGCCTGGTCACAGACCGGGCCGCGGGGGCGTTGACCCCCGGAACTCTCTCCAGGTAAACTCCAGGTAAACTGGAAGTATGGCGCCTGGTGCTGGAGGTTATGTGTTTATGAAAGCTTTTCGAGGTTTGTATAAACGATAATCCTAGCCGGCATCCACGAACAGTTTAGGCTTTACCCTCCACCGCCCAGCTCGGCCATCTTCCCACACTACCTCCACTCATCAGCCTTCACAAACTGCACAACACTTTCACTACTTACGTTGAAATGATGCACTAGTATCTTCTCGTTACACTGGAATCCTCTAAAAGTATTCACACTGAGTCCTTTTCAGTCTTGACTTGGTCACCCTCTTTGATCAGGGGTTATCCTTGAAAATCCCGCAGCTAGCCTGCCACACATGTGACATGCATATATATATATGCAAACAATCGCAGACAGGCGATTTTAACAATGCAACACAGGTCACGAGGGGGGGAAATCTTTAGCTCATGTACTTTCACATTTCTCAGTGCATCTTCAGGAGCTATGCAATGTGGCAAGAGAAGCAACTGAAGAAATGAGTGGAAGATTTCTCAAAGTAGCACAGCATAAGCTGACACCAGCATAAGCTGACACCAGCATAAGCTGGTGTCAGCTCATTTTTAATTTTGCACCAAAAGAATCTTAGAAAACTTACCTAATCTTATTATAACAAGAGCAATTTATTTTAGTCTAACCCAACTAAATATATTTTAGATTTGGTGAAATATATTTTTTACGTTAGGTTCAGAATGATTTTGGCGAAATTATTGCATACACAAATTTTCACTTGTCCTATATGACAAGATTAACGTTGCTATTTAAGCCATGATCGCAAGTTCTGCCTATTCGGCACGACATATATATATATATATATATATATATATATATATATATATATATATATATATATATATATATATATATATATATATATATATATATATATATATATATATACGTCATTCAGAGTCAGAGGAACGGGAGGTAATAATGCTTGATCCGAGGAAAGGGACGGTATAATTTTATGTGAGTGGGAGATAAGAGACGGGAAAAACTTGAACCATAAAACTCGTATGAAATCGAATTATGAGTAGGAAGAAGTAAGAGGTAGAAATGTACCGTTGCAGGTGTTCAGCCCTTCGGCCTTGATAAAAGATATTCAGTCCCTCAGCCTTGATAAAAGGTGTTCAGTCTTTCGGCTTTGATATAAGGTGCTCAGTCCCTCAGGCTTGACTGAAGGTGTTCAGTCCCTTAGTCTTGGTAGAAAGCGTTCAGTTCCTCAGCCTTGATAGAAGGTGTTGAGTCCCTCGACCTTGATAGAGGGTGTTCGACCCCTCAGTCATGATCGAGGATGTTCAGTCCCTCAGCCTTGATAGAAAGGGTCCAGCCTCAATCTTGTTACATGTTCAGTCCTTCAACCTTGATAGAAGGTGGTCAGTTCCCCAGCCATTATAGAAAGTGTTCAACTCCTTAGCTTTAATAGTGGGTGTTCAGTCCCTCAGCCTAGACAGAAGGCGTTTAGTCCCTCGGCCTTGTTATCAAGTGTGCAGCCCCTCAGTCTTGATAGAAGGAATTCACTCCCTCAACCTTGATAGACGGTGTTCAGTTCCTCAACATTGACAGGTGTTCAAACCCTCTCACCCTTGATAGAAGTTTTTCAGTTCCTCAGTGTGGCATGCAAAGAGTATGTTACAATTTATTCGGTGTATGTCACACTCCCATATAGGCTACCTCCCAGCCAGTGAACCGGGTACTAAGGGTTTAACGCTCGATAGGGTACCCGTCGTTAAATCAGTACCTTGGTTCATTGACCAATCTCAGGCAAGCCCGCCAAAGCTAAAGCAACGTGGTACAGTTGCGGTAAGCATTGGCAAACTTGCCTACCTGCTGGTTGAGTACAGTGCACTCTGGCTTCTGTTTTGCCGTCTGACACTGTGATATACACTTATTATTATTGTCTGTACATATTGTGCATAGTGTACATACCTGTATATAGTGGGTGAAGGCAAATATACATTATAGTCTACTGCTGAGTTTGTTTGCTCCAATTCCCATTAGGACCAAGTCCAACAGGCCTTTTATTACCTGTGTTCTTAATACTCAGCCTTGATAGATGGTGTTCAGTACCTTGATAGAAGGTACTGAGCTCCTCAGCCTTGATAGAAGATGTTCAATACCTTGACAGAAGGTATTGAGCTCCTCGGCCTTGATAGATGTTCAGCTGCTCAGCCTTGATAAATCCGAAGCAGCTATACCAGGATGAAGGCTTGTATCCTGGAGCCAGGACACAGAGCCTCATGGTGCTGAGAAGTTTTTGGAGGCAGAGTAAATATTGATTCCCAAAAAGGACGAGAAGAGGTAAATGTGAACACTGAGAAGACCTGAGGGTTTACCCTTTATAAGCAGAGATACAGAAGGAAGAAGCACCAACGCTGCCGCTTGCATCCTTCACAAGTACCTGTAACCTGTATTGAAATCTAAACCTTTCACTGTCTCCCATATATTAACAGTTGCAATTTTAGTGGGCCAGTAGAGCATGCTTCGTATGGACCGGTAGGGCCTGTATACTGGTCCATACTTGCGTCAGTACCACTGTAGTGCTCATCATATACTTATGTTTTTAAGGACGAATGCTTTATGTGGCATGTTTTCGCATCCCAAGCGGTGGTCTACCTCTTGCTCAGTAGCAACACTAATTGCATGGGAAGAAAAGGCACATGTTGCAATAAAAATCTTCCACTGAGACAATGTAGTTTTTCTCAAAACTTGATAAAACTCTACGCAAAGATAAAGGTTGTGCCAAGAAAAGCTTGCCTTTAGCGTGTGCCTTTTCTTCTCTATTGTCTCCAGCACGACATTTGCATTCACCAGCTCCAGGGTTACCATGGCAGCCAGGTGTCGTTGTGTCACACTGATGGATAAGATACATCTGCATCACCTGGACTGTGGCATGCGAAGAGTATGTAACCTTTATTCGGCGCACGTACACACCCTCATTTACAGGCTATCTCCCCCAACCAGCGAACCAGGTTGCTAAGAGTTGATGATGGGGCCCCGTCGTTCAACTAGTGACCAGGTTCTAGCCAATAAGAAGATGGTTTTGGCAATCGCAGAGGTTATGTGGGTACCACTCTCCTGTCTGCCCTTGTCATCCCCATTCTAGAGCTGGTTGAATCACGGCCTGCTATCTTGTGGCTTCTATTTCTGCCTTGCTTACCGTGGAGTGCACTATACTTATCACTGTACATAGTGTACATATTGCTGTTCTAAATTGGTGAAGGATAATATAAGTCTAAACTTTTTCTGCTGTGTTTATTTTGCTCCCATTACACCCGGGATAACAGGCCATTTGGATTCCTGGGTTGTAATATGGACATATTCGTTACTAGACGCTGCGTCTACCAGGGGCTTTATCAATCTAATACAAAAATAATCACCACTGTGTCACTGTCTCATTGCTCTTCATAACTTGACATCACAGCATTGCTACTTTCATCATAAAACTATTTTATTCACATACTGTGTGGGTTTTTTCCTAATACACTTTGCAAATTTGGGAAGTTTTTTATGAAACAGTAAGTTTGAAGGCCACTGAAATAGTTATTTTTGCACATGTTCATGTCTCCAACATTATGTAGAGAATAATAATAGACATTTATATATTTCGGTCTACTCAAGTCACTAAATAAAGAAACTTAATTTCCACACACCATTTTGTATTTATTTATTATAGTTTAGACGAAACAGGTATAAAATACAAACAAATTACACAAACAACCTGGCTTTAAGAGTGGGAAAGTGATGACGAAGTTTCGGTCTGACTTCGGTCAAAGTCGGTCCTAAACATCATTCTTTCCCTCTTATATATGCCTGTTATTTGTGTATTGTTCCAGCCACGGAATTGTGACTTTTCATTCTTTGTAGCAAACTCCTTAACAAAGTTACGAAAACATTGTGAACATTATTTAGACAGAGTTTTCTAAGTGCTCAAAGTGTTGTGCTAGTGTTTAACAGTATTATTGATATTAAACAACTCTTGTGAAACTGCAGAGGTGAACAGAAGGGAGGAATTGCGCTATATTTTTTTTATCAAGAACTGATCACCTACTTGAAGGGTTTGCACTGATGACATTGCACAGTCACGAAAGTTTAATGATGGCTTATCTCAGTTCAATGACTAGACGTACTATTAGAGTGTGACTAAGGTAACATTTACGAAGTGATTCGGAGAAATCGGCTAGCTGGACTTGAGACCTGGAGGCAAGGTGTACACACACAACAAAAACACACCTCAACGGCCCATCATCTCTAGCAATGAGTTTAACTCGTGCTGTCTCGTTAAAAGGCTGATTTCATATGCAACATAAAATTTCTTAAACTCAACAAGAAAATTATCAACTTAGACACAGACTTTATTTTAAATACGGGTTCCACTGGATAACTCAGGCCGTTTTGCGACGGAAGTGGTTCAGCATCCTCTTGAAAACTACCTTCGTTCTGGAAATATTTCTGATTTCTGCGAGTAGTAGGGTGAGTCTAGGGCCACACATATTGACACTGGTTTACCAGTTCTGTATATAGCATCTCTGCTTTTCATTGCTTTTATTTTACACCTTCTCCCATACTCACTACAGACCTGGGATGATTTCCTATTTCGTGCATATTCAACTCCTGCCACACCAACACCACTTCTCGTTTCCTGTCAACAAAATCATAAAACCCACCAAACTATGTGTAACCTCCACCATTTTCTATTTCCAAATGAATTTCTATAATAAAAAATTATGTAGCATGGGCAGGCATCTACTTCCAATTTTAGTTAAATTGTACTTGGAATATTTTGAAAGTAATTTTCTCGCCAAATAAAATACAGAGGTATGATAAGATTCAGACTTTCTCGCATCATTACTGTATTGGACGATCAAAGGGGAAATTTTGACACAAAAAGTTGCAAGAATAAACTGTAAAATGAATGGGCAGGGGACAAACGTCTTGTTTTCCTGGGTAAACTCAACATACGGGACAACATCAACCCAGAATTTATCGTACAGAAAAGCATGCAGCTAAATACTTGAACACATATTAGTTGTTAGCAAGTTAGGTAAGTGGTTAATTCCGTTTCTGGATATGCATATCAAATAGGTCTTGTAGAACGTTAAAACTCAATGTTTTTCTTAAAGTATCTAACATACGTTGATATACACTGAACATCACTGTTCGAAGCGCCAAACACGCGTTAAACTGTGTATTTGTTTTTGATGTTTTTAAGAGCCCTTAGGATATGTACCTCTGAGTTTTATAATAGAGAAGTTAGAAAATTCTAAGAAATTGCAACTAAATTAAAAGTCGGTTTAAGTCGAACCGAAACGTCGCCAAAAGCGCAGGTTATGAGTATATTTTTCCCATGAACATTTATTGATAAAGCTTTTTACAAAGTTAAAAGTAATTTTTACAAGACAGAATCTAACACTGTGTATAAGCTGAACAGAGTATTCGTTTTATCACATGAGGAAGATCTTTCTTATCTTCCTCATGGCCTTGAATACGTTAAATTTAAGGTTGGGTCTAAATATCACAATACTATTAAACAAAAATTAATGAAAGATTCTCCCAAAGGATTTTTGGGTTGTCTATACTCCACCGCTTGTTAAAGTTGTGTTAGCTTTTATTTAGGACAAATCTGAAAGTCACTTGAGACCAGAGTCAAACGTTTTAAATTTGCAATAACTACTGTACAAGAATTTATGTTAGGGATACAGGCCTTTGTGTGGACTGGACTAATGCCAGAGAATTATTTCCCTGTAATACTGGAGGTCAGGGAAATATTATGGAATCGTTACTTGTTATTCATGATGAACATCATATTTCAAACTGGAGTTCTTGCATCTATAAACTTCACAATTTTAATTTAGAATATTGTTCATAGTCTTAAAGGCTAAAAATATTTGTCATATATGTGAAAATATTTTTTCACAAAAAATACACTTGTGTGTATTCTGAAAAGAACAATTTGTCTTAAATTTCAACAAATATTCAGTGTGTGGGAGGTTAGATTTTGGAGTCAACTTCATGGAGTAGGCTCGTGAGCCCATTTCTATTTTCTTCTGTTTTTAAGGTGATGGCATGAGATACTTAATCTTAAAAGATCCATAAACTGTTACTGTTTTACTGTTTCTTTGGAAACAGTTTTGCTGTTATTTATTGCTGAAGTTGTGGACTAATAGCCATCTACAGTTCAATTTCATGTATCACCTCACTTTGAGGAATGTTGCAACACTTTGAGGAATGTTGCAACACTTTGAGGAATGTTGCAACACTTTGAGGATTGTTGCAACACTTTGTGAAATGTTGCAACACTTTGTGGAATGTTGCAACACTTTGAGGATTGGTGCAACACTTTGTGAAATGTTGCAACACTTTGTGAAATGTTGCAACACTTTGTGGAATGTTGCAACACTTTGAGGATTGGTGCAACACTTTGTGAAATGTTGCAACACTTTGTGAAATGTTGCAACACTTTGTGGAATGTTGCAACACTTTGTTAAATGTTGCAACACTTTGTGGAATGTTGCAACACTTTGTGAAATGTTGCAACACTTTGTGAAATGTTGCAACACTTTGTGAAATGTTGCAACACTTTGTGGAATGTTGCAACATTTTGTGAAATGTTGCAACACTTTGTGAAATGTTGCAACACTTTGTGAAATGTTGCAACACTTTGTGGAATGTTGCAATATTTTGTGGACTGTTGCAACCCTTTGATTAATGTTGCAACACGTTGTGGAATGTTGCAACACGTTCTAGAATGTTGCAACACATTATGAAATGTTGTAACACTTTCTGGAATGTTGCAACACCTGGAATGTTGCAACGCTTTGTGGAATGTTGCAACACTTTGTAGACTGTTGCAATATTTTGTGGACTGTTGCAACCCTTTGATTAATGTTGCAACACTTTGTGGAATGTTGCAACACTTTGTGGAATGTTGCAACACTTGAGAAATGTTGCAACACTTTGAGAAATCATCTCACTGAGTGAAGTAACGCCTCACATTGTATCACATGAAATATCCTTTGGTTCTTCTGAACATGTATAAGCACTAGAAATCGCTAAGGTTTCCTCGTTTATTTTTTTCGTTGTGGTGTACATGTCGTGCTGAATAGGTAAAACTGGCCAATTAGCAAGAACTCATTTAAAATTAAGTCCTTTCTAAAATTTTCTCTTACTCATTTAAAGGTACACTTTTTCATTTATGTTAAAGTAAAAATTAATAATTTTGTACCAAAAGAACCTTAGAAAGCTTACCTAACCTTATTATAACAAGCGCAATTTAATGTATATATATATATATATATATATATATATATATATATATATATATATATATATATATATATATATATATATATATATATATATAATATATAAAATCATTCACGGGTTCACACGTTCATATTCAGGCCCAGAACAGAACAGAGGGGACTCACAGGTAAGGACCCACTAGGGGCGAGGGGAAAATGGGATATTCCGACACGATAACCCACATGAAATCACTTACTAGCACACACACACACACACACACACACACACACACACATTGTCCTACGAAGAAAGGTTGAGGGAAATCGGCCTGACGACACTGGAGGACAGGAGGGTCAGGGGAGACATGATAACGACATATAAAATACTGCGTGGAATAGACAAGGTGGACAAAGACGGGATGTTCCAGAGAAGGGACACAGACACAAGAGGTCACAATTGGAAGTTGAAGACTCAGATGAATCAAAGGGATGTTAGGAAGTATTTCTTCAGTCATAGAGTAGTCAGGCCATGGAATAGCCTAGAAAGGGATGTAGTGGAGGCAGGAACCATACATAGTTTTAAGGCGAGGTATGATAGAGCTCATGGGGCAGGGAGAGAGAGGACCTAGTAGCAATCAGCGAAGAGGCGGGGCCAGGAGCTATGACTCGACCCCTGCAACCACAAATAGGTGAGTACAAATAGGTGAGTACACACACACACACACACACACACACACACACACACACACACACACACACACACACACACACACACATCCATGCTCAGACATAATCACGTGAACGCACATAAGCAGAAGTATACTCACAGGAGATTGAAAAAAAAATATTTAACCCGTTTTGGATTTTTTTTTTTTTTTCACAATTCTATTTCTTTTTGATAAGGGCAGCACATGACCTCGTTTTTCTTACTTTGTAGATTAAATACAGTTTTTTTCAAGCGAATGTAATTACGAGTTTCATGATGAATTCAAAATAAAACTAAACTCTGAAAGTGCTTTCTTAAATTTCAGAGCAATTTCCTGTAACCTGAAAGAAACTAATTAGCTTTTTTGCACGTGTAAAACAACAGCGATTTATTTCGTTCTTTTATCAGTCTGAATTTATTCCACTTTCAGTGAAGATGAAACAGCTGTAACTATTTTTATTTTTCATTTTTCAATTTTTTTTCTTTTATTTACTCTTTCTTTCTTTCTCAGTCTCTCTTATTATACACACACACAAATACACACACACACACACACACACACACACACACACACACACACACACACACACACACACACACACACACACACACACACACACACACACACAAATGAGTCAGAGAGATAGTAGGAAGTATTTCTTCAGTCATAGAGTTGTAAGGCAGTGGAATAGCCTAGAAAATGACGTAGCGGAGGCAGGAACCATACACAGTTTTAAGACGAGGTTTGATAAAGCTCATGGAGCGGGGAGAGAGAGGGCCTAGTAGCAACCGGTGAAGAGGCGGGGCCAGGAGCTAGGACTCGACCCCTGCAACCACAAATAGGTGAGTACAAATAGGTGAGTACACACACACACACACACACACACACAGCAAGAGCATTTCATATTTGGGATTGAAAAGTGATGATACAAGTAATGTACAACCCGTCACTGAACAGCAATAGATCAAGACAAGAGTACTTTGAGAGGGACAAAACGATGATGGACACACTAGCCGAGGTACCTACAAGGCCCACATGGGCAGGGCAAAGTTACTCTTCAAGTGGGATTTCAATCATAAGGAGATTGACTGAGAAAACCTGGAGCCACATGGGGGACCAGAAACGAGGAGGGATAAGATGCTTGAGGCGATATTGGAAAACTTCATGAACCAACATCTTAGGGACTGTACCAGAGAGAAGAAAGAAAATGAACCAGCAAGTCTGGATCTCGTATTCACGTTGAGCAGTTCAGACATTGAGAATATTACACATCAAAGTGCCCTCAGCGCTAATGATCACGACAGCACGAGAAGCACGAGATAAGCCAAACTTGAATGATGGGGAGGGACTACATAGGTATGTTACAATTCCAGCATGAGGTGCAGCCCGACAAAGAGTTAGAGTAAGACAGTGAATGAAATGATGGAACACGTGAACACAGTTTTCTAAGACTTACAGTAAAATTTCTAATTTGCTCCTACTCAGATTAAACTTGAGAGGCATCATCTTTCTAACTGAATACATCATTAAAATTTTGTAGCTAATCAAAGAAAAAAAACTTAGTCACAGAATGTAAATGAATATCACTATTTATTCAGTAAATTGTCAAACTGGGACTTATGCCACCTAATTACAACATGAACATTGCGTTCAGAAAACCACGACATGTGGTGGCAGAAGGACTCTAAAGAAACTGGCATGAGAAAGTAACATAGGTTAGGAGAAAAAACAACAAAAATCAAGACAGGTTACAACTGCAAAAATTAGACGAGGAAAGTGACTTACAAGACAAAAGCAACAGAAGATGTTACGACTGTGAGGGAGTCAAGTAGTCTACTGAGCCATCCCGACTCACTGCACCACACCTCATGTACCATCCAAGACAGCAGTGTGAAACAAGCGGGTCATCCTGCCAACGACTAACATCGTAGCCACTCACTTATGAACGCTAAAAAATGTCCAAGTTAACTTTTCTCCTCACACTAACTGTCGATACTTCATGGGAAATGTCTGTCTACTGGTTAACATTTAATGGCTAAATGTAGAGCTGTCCCGGGAAGTGTTGGGTGGCCGAAAAGTGCCAGTCTGCTAGATAATAATCTATTGGTCCTGAGAAGTGTTGGGTGAATGTTAACGGGTCCCGTCTGCCAGTTCTAGGAAAAGTTGGCAGACTATCTAATGGTCCTGGGAACAGATATTGAAGTGTCTATTGTTCATGTATGTACGGTATCTACCTATCCTGGGAGGTTGTGTGCGTAGGAATACCAACGTTCTAAGTTATCACAATAAATGTTATCCTGAATAGGTTATGCTACATAAGGCTGACGAGGAATGCACTTAAACCAAACCTTCACTGATCTACATTATTCTTCTTCGTCAAAGACTCCAAGAAAAGAGCTCTTCAGATCATCGATTCTCCACGTACCAACATCACTCCTAACAAAGCTATAATACTTCCCAATGGCCATGTTGCAATGAACGTTTCCAAAGTGCTCTCACAAACTAACACTAGAGTCGCCATCGCATCCAGCACTTCCATAAGGGCTCTAACCAGGACAAAATAAACCATCCTGAACCAGTCAATGCAGGAGTTACACTATACTTTGTGGAGGCTGTGACAGGATATATGTAGGTGAAACAGAAAGGAACCTCGAAACACGCCTCAATGAACACATTAACGCATGTAGGAATAATAACTTGAACAATACCTGCGTACAATACTGGAATTCAACCAATCACCTTGTGAAATTCAACGAAGTCCGACTAGTGATCAGAAAACCTAATTTCCGCAAACGTAAATGCCTTGAACCATCACTAATCACTGTTTCTAAGACAAGCAAAATAAAGTCAACTTCATCATCCCTGAAGTATTAGCAAAAATCCTCCTCAAACCAATGAACCCTGCCATCACATAGTCTCTGCTGCTAATACTACACAAGGACATAACAGAGAAACACTGAAACAGACCTTCTCAAATCCAACTAACGACAGAAATATTTGTCTAACTTATTTTTATGCTACCCATGTAGTAGCTTTTGTAACCTTTTACTCATGTGCAAGTTGACTGTTCTACCACACTGTATTACTACTGCTACGGCTACAACTGATATTACTACTAAATAACAAAAAAAGGAACAATACCGTGACTGGAACGATAAACAAATAACCCGCACATAAAAGAGAGAAGCTTACGACGACGTTTCGGTCCGACTTGGACCATTTACGGGTTATTTGTGTAATATTACTACTACTACCACTAGTATTACACATCACTCAAAGCCTATATATATCCTTTGTGACCATGGATTGTTTGTAACTGCTTGATAAAGCTTCTTGAGAGCGAAACGTTGCCACAATAAAATGTGACATTAGTTTCACTTGTGTCCTGTTACCTTACCTAAGCCTAACCAAGGGGCTCGATGCTGCTGTATCAGCTATCAGGAAACCCATTAAGACCTAACCTTGAATAAAAATACTGAAGTTTTGTCGAGAGAGAAGTATGGGGTGCGTGAGTCACAAGTGTGGGATAACTCTCTGACTGGAAGAATCTGTCTTGCTGAGTCGGCTCCGGACTCAACACGTCCACGCTCCATCAGTGATGAACGCTGGTATATCTGTCAGTGTACTGTCACTATCTCTCTCTCACTCTCTGTGTATTTAATCTATATCTCACTCACTGTGTGCTTCCTCTATCCCACTCTCAGTGATCCGTCTCTTTTTCTCTTTATGTTTGCTGTCTCTCTCTCTCTCAAAACTGTCTAATGTTTTCTGTGTTCTCTCTGTTCTCTCTCTCTCTCTCTCTCTCTCTCTCTCTCTCTCTCTCTCTCTCTCTCTCTCTCTCTCTCTCTCTCTCTCTCTCTCTTTCTCTCTCTCTCTCTCTCTCTTTCTCTCTCTCTCTGAATCTGAGATAACTTTGTAGGATAGCGTCTCTCAAATTTAAACGAGGTCAGCTTCTGGACAAATAAGTTTAGATTAGTTTTTGGATCACAGTCAGAGGCGGCTTTAGCGTGCCCAGGCAAACATACCCAGAGTATACCCACCACGTCATACACACGTCACTTGCAGACAGCCTAACATAACCAGAGTATACCCACCACGTCATACACACGTCACTTGCAGACGAGCAAACATACATTGATAATCCTGTGTTTCCCGTCATTAATACTGACCAAGTTGTGGACAGGAGAGGAAACAAATATTTTACGAAAATAATTGAAAGACCAAAATCAAGGTGACTGGTGTAAGGTATGTGTTTAGGTTTCATTATATTAATGGTGTAGAACGCCAGTGGTGGGTTTCCAGCCAAGTGAATAAATAATGAAGACTCTTAGTTCTTGTTAATAAGAAAATACCTTAGACAGTAGTGAAGAATAGCATATTCTATAAGAAGCTGTGATTAGAAAGACGTTTCTCTCTCTCTCTCTCTCTCTCTCTCTCTCTCTCTCTCTCTCTCTCTCTCTCTCTCTTAAGTTATTTTGGCGTGGAGAATTTCAGACTTACGCTCTTTTAAGAGAGTGCAGCAATTTTCCTCATGGATTTAAATAACGTTTAGGAAATATTTTTTATATATTATTCAACAAGTCATATTCAATTGCATTTTCAGTGAGATATTTTTCATATACTGAACTTGCTAGTAAAATATATTTCAATCATTTTACTTGATAAAAATATTTTTTTGTGAATCTGTTTCTTGGGACATTTTCAAATATTTACCGAAAAATATAAACAGGAAAATCATAAACAGAAAAATTAGACAAAAAGACAAATAGAAAAGCATAAAGAGAAAAAAATAAACAGAAAGACATAAACAGAAAAGACATACAAAAAAAATCAATCAGAAAAATCAAACATGAAAACACAAACAGAAAAGACGTGCCTAAAAAATCATAACCTATTCTGAATAACACAAACAGAAAAACATAAAGAGAAAAGGCAAACATTTAAGAGCTTTTTTTACGTTAAAATTAAGTTCAGCTGGTGGGTTGAGCCGTAACTCCTGGCCCCACTTTTCTGCTAGCTGTTACTGAATTCCGCCGACCCCTTTGCAGCCTGAGCTCTGTCACAACTCTGTGATGGAACACAATCTTTGACGCTCCCGTAACTAATTAACTTTCACTGGAATACTTAACGATATCCTGATTGTCTGACTGGATTGTCTCCCTGTTAAGGCTGACAGATTTCATCGCCTGGTACGAGCCTCATCCCGCGTGATGGTAAATGACATAGTGATAAATTCTAGACACATGTGCAACTCTTGGGTATCTTTATTGAGGAAACGTTTCGCCACACAGTGGCTTCATCAGTCCATACAAAGGAGAATGGCGAAGAACAGGAGGAGTTTGAAGTAATCAGTCCCTCAGCCTTGAGTCGATGTAGTCAGTTAATTTTGAAAAGAATACATCATTCATCTACAAATGACGCAATAACGTATTTAGCATTTGTTCCAACTTTGTAACTATCATATGGAATATAGTAGCAGTATACTGCTGTGTCTAATTTTGATCAAGCACATCTTTAATAGGTCACGTAATATCGTGCTTCCTCTTAAAACTGTGTATGGATTCCACTTCTTCCATTTTGAAGACTTGGACATTTCACCTCCTGGCAAATGAAAGGATAAAGAATTGTTTCCAAACATTATCGCGATTTATCTGTGTTTTTCACTTCCATCTGTGCTTTCGTGTACCTGAGACCCGCGATCCGCCTCTCAGTATTTTGCACATCGTAATCATGTCACCCCTATCTATTATCAGATTTTGCTCCTTCAGCCTCCCCTCAGCTTCTCGACTTTTGCTTTATCAGACCGGAGTTCAATTATGGTTTGTGTTGCAGAAGCCAAGATATCGTAAATCATATCGTGAATGATATCGTGAATGACTCCTTCCTGAGTTACCCGCATGTGTGTCTATACCTGTGACAGAGCACGTACATAAATGATAAAACTAAGAATAAATTACACAAAGACTCCATATGTAAAAGTTGAACTGCTACGGTAATTACGGACTCCATTTATTAATTATACACAGGAAGTTACATTTTATTTGGTAAATATAATCCACAGGTATCGAAAGTGGAAATTTGTGTGTCAATTTTCACAGATGATTCTCTCAACATTCACTCTACGTAACGGTTCCACTGCCCTAGAAAATTATTTAATTAATATACTCCGAACATATTCACTGAATAAACTAATATTTAACAGGAAATTTTAATTAAGTTATATATATATATATATATATATGCAATAAGATCACAGTAAACAGGTGATTTCAGAATATGCAAAACAACCACTCTGAAAGAATAGAGAAATTCCAAGCGCTTTCGTGACTACTCACATTATCAAGGAACTATGAAAGTGAAGCATCCAAGAAAGCTATATAAGGGGTCCGGCCAGCACCTCACTATCAGATCCCACAACGGTTAAACACCTGACGCGCGCCGACCCAACTGGATAGGTCCTTTGCACAAATCAGCCACAAACTATTCTACCCAAGAAAATTTAAAAATTATTATTTGTCCAGTGTATTATTAAATTCTTCCCAAATTCTATTAATTATAAATGGATCTAATTTATATAAACCAAAGGAAATATTCATATTATTGTCAAAACTCCTTTGGTTTATATAAATTAGATCCATTTATAATTAATAGAATTTGGGAAGATTTTAATAATACACTGGACAAATAATAATTTTTAAATTTTCTTGGGTAGAATAGTTTGTGGGTGAGTTGTGCAAAGGACCTATCCAGTTGGGTCGGCGCGCGTCAGGTGTTTAACCGTTGTGGGATCTGATAGTGAGGTGCTGGCCAGACCCCTTATATAGCTTCCTTGGATGCTTCACTTTCATAGTTCCTTGATAATGTGAGTAGTCACGAAAGCGCTTGGAATTTCTCTATTCTTTCAGAGTGGTTGTTTTGCATATTCTGAAATCACCTGTTTACTGTGATCTTATTGCATATATATATATATATATATATATATATATATATATATATATATATATATATATATATATATATATATATATATATATATATATATATATATATATATTAAGAACTCATTTAAAATTAAGTCCTTTCTAAAATTTTCCCTTTTAAGTTTAGAAACATTTTTTTCATTTATGTTAGTGTAAAAATTAGAAAACTTACCTAACCTTATTATAACAAGCGCAATTTAATTTAGCCTAATTCAACTAAATATATTTTAGATAAGTTTACAGTATGTGATGAATGGTTTTGAAAACCGACAACTTGAAGAATTGTGACACTTTTGCAACACATGGGAATCTTTATTGAAGAAACGTTTCGCCACACAGTGGCTTCATCAGTCCAATACAAAGTAGAAATGGATAAGGAGAGGAGAAGTTTGAGGCAATCAGTCCCTCAGCCTGAAATCAATGTGTTCAGTCCATCACTCTTGTAGGAAGTACAGCATAGAGCCAGAAAGGTGGCTTATATACTGCAGTCAAGTGAGTTGAAGCAGTATATGTCACCTCTCTGGCCCTGTGCTGCACTTACTACAAGAGTGATGGACTGAACACATCGATTTCAGGCTGAGGGACTGATTACCTCAAACTTCTCCTCTCCTTACCCATTTCTACTTTGTATTGGACTGATGAAGCCACTGTGTGGCGAAACGTTTCTTCAATAAAGATTCCCATGTGTTGCATAAGTGTCTCAATTCTTTAAGTTTACAATAATTTAATAGTAAACAATCGCAATGAAATATATTTTTTCGTTAGGTTCAAAATGATTTTTCCGAAATTATTGCATACACAGATTTTCGCTTGCCTTATTCGGCAAGAACAGCGTTGTTATTTAAGCCAAAATCGCAAGTTTTACTTATTCGGCACGACATATATATATATATATATATATATATATATATATATATATATATATATATATATATATATATATATATATATATATATATATATATATATATATATACTCCATGGGGAAGTGGAACAGAATTCTTCTAAGAAGAATTCATCAGCTATGCGTGTCGTAAGAGGCGACTAAAATGCCGGGAGCAAGGGGTAGTAACCCCTTCTCCTGTATATATTACTAAATTTAAAAGGAGAAACTTTCGTTTTTCCTTTTGGGCCACCCCGCCTAGGTGGGATACGGCCTGTTTGTTGAAAGAAGAATATATATATATATATATATATATATATATATATATATATATATATATATATATATATATATATATATATATATATATATATAAATATATATATATATATATATATATATATATATATATATATATATATATATATATATATATATTTATATATATATATGTATATTATTATTGATTTTAAATTTCGATCTCCAGCTGAGGTTCTCTTGAACAGAATGCAATGACGTGATGGAGTATAGAATACATCTCATGTTAGCCTGTGCTTGTATGGTATTGTTGGAGTTTCTGGGGAGAACTGTAATGGGTCTGCTGTCAGTTGCTTGGTGATGCTCGATGTCATATCCAGTCTGAAATTTCCATGTGAAAGGTTAATGTTCAGTATTATTCCAGTTATTGTCGCTTCAATTGATTTCTCTTTTTGTGTGTGTTTTCCAGTGATGTTGGCGGCGTCCCGATAGACTGTATACTGTGAGTTATTGATATGTCGAAACCGTGCAATGCTTTCCTGGCAGTAACTGACTGGACTCTTGCATTCAGTTATCCTGGTAACAAATGCCCGGCCACTTTCTCCTTTGTACACAAAGTTACATTTGTTTCATGGGATTTGATATACGTCTTGTGTCTTATTAGAATCTATTTTCTGAGTGATTCTTTGTAAAACAGTTGCATGATTTGCCTTGGGTAAGACAATGTGACCTCGGTGATATTTTTGCCTCATCGGAATTAACTCCAGTTAAGGGAATGACTAATTTTTCCGCTACGTATTGGGGTATATACACCGAGAAGTATTTATCTCTTAGTGAATATACACCGAAAGATGTGTATCCCTTAGAGTACACCGAGAACTTAGTATCTGTCAGAGTACGTTCATCGAGAGGTGTGTATCCCTTACTGTATATACACCGAGTGGTGTATACACTCATATACAACTAGAAATGCATATCTCTCAGTGCTTATTCAGCACCACCATCACCATCACCACCATTACCACCACTACCCTCACCACCGCCACCATCACCACCATCATCACCACCAACATCACCGCCACCACAATCACCTCCATCACCACCCCAACCACCATCACCACCACCACCACAGTCACCACTATCACCACCACCACTACCAATACTTGGAAAGCTAATTAATCTTACAGTCCATCATATTCTGGGTCGTTGAGTTAGGAGTTGAACGGGATTGTTTGAGTGTGTGTGTGTGTGTATGTGTAATCGTGATTGTGCATGTGAGAGTGTGTTTGTGAGTGTGTGCGTGAGCGTGTGTGTGAATGTCAATATGAGTCTGTGTGTGAGTGTGTGTCTTATATAATCTTGTGTTACTATCCTACCAAATATTCAGTACAAAGCACCATGATATTAGTTGCTCCTAGTGGCAAGCCATATTCAATTTCATCTAAGTAAGATTCATTTAAGGAGAAAGTCAGGTCTAGTCGAGCTGGTTCGTCCACAAACCTAACTCGTATGATTTTTTTTGACATAATGGATGATGAAATTTTCCATTAATGCCTCCATCTCTTTTGTTCTCCGTGTTTCTGGCCCGTCATATGGGTCCCAGTTCTCTCAGTCTGTTTCAGTGTTGCTGAAATCTTCTGCAGTCAGAAAGCTTGCTTTGGCCTGACTTGGTCTCTGTTCCATTTTGTTTGGAATTTGTATTGTTTCTCTCTTGTTTTCATCACACTCTTGCCTTGATTTTCTGTAGTTCAATGAAAGTTATAAACTACTGTTATTATTACCTTGTGTCCCCTAGTAATTATTTCCCCTCCTATTTATTTTTTGAAGTTACCAGTGTCCATATTATCGGCCACCCCACCTCCTATGATTCCTCTCTTTCCTCTATGATATACCCTTCCTGGAATAATGCATTGGTTAACATTTTAGAAGTTCCGTCTCTGTGATGTCTATAATATCTGGATTCTTCTCTGCCACACTGTTCCTTAGTTCACCACTTCTGTTTGTTATACCATCTGCGTTTGTAGTCTACACTGTTTCTCCTATCAGTTACGTTATCCTGGAACTTATGGTTCTGGGCCTGGCTTCTGGAGAGAGATTGAGTGGGTTAGGGGATTAGTGAAGGCAGTATAATGGAGAGAATGGAACTATTATCAATAGAGCTTTTCTGAAGAATGAGAAGAGGAAAATGTGGGAATACGAATTGGAGAGGGAATAGGAGAAAGAACAGAGAAAGTAGATGAATAATTAGGGCTATATATGTTAGAGAGATTAGAGGATAGAGGGGAAAAGGGGGGTGACTATTTTTTACACGTGCGTCTGTGATTGCCTCTCCTTGTATCTTCCTCTCTTCCCACTTCAGCTTTGCAACTTTTCTCTGCTTGTGTGTTCGATCTCTCTGTGCAAATATTCCATCGTATTTTTCCTACTTTCGTTGTCTTATTTCCTGTTTAGTACCTGATTCTTTATTGTTTCTGATAGAGAAATATCACTTTTAAGAGGCTAAGCCTTTCTCGTCAGCACGATATCACTTTGATAAAATTTGTCACCTTATTTGATGCCTTCTCTTAACCTGTGATTGTTAATAAATCTTCTATCACCATTTTTCATCCCCCATTCTCTTCACTTATCTCCCCTTTCTTGCTCTGTAAATAAAAAAAAAACATTCAAAAATTTTGCCTTTTCTGCAAAGTGAATCACAGTCCTTTTGTGACTCTTCATTAATAACAGCCTCCTTCACTCTCTCTTGTATTATTTTTGTATTTCCCTCGTTTTTTTTTATTGTCTTAGAGGTTACATCCCCTTACTACTCCACATAGTTTAACTCCTCTTTCCTTACATTCGCCTTAGTTGGCTCATCTTCCACTCTATACACCTCCTCGTTTAGTAAACCTATCTCCTCCCTAAATATCTGGTTCTTCTTATCTGCCTCTTAATTAATGAATATCTTTATTTTTTTCTTCCACTTCCCTCTGCATTTTAATATTCTTAACCATCATATAAGACGTCCAATCGTTCCTTGTTATCGCCTACATCTTCTCACCATTCATATCACTTGCCTTTTGGTAATATCCTCTGGTGCTCATCATATCCTTCTCACCAGTCTATTACTCCTTTCTCTTCTTCCCTCTTTTTATCTATATTCATCTAAGACAACTCTTACCCACCCACTTCCCACTTATTATCTTGCCACACAACACAACTCGGCAAGTCTGTTGATGTGTCTGGTTCATTGATAGGTCCATCATTCCATTGATATGTCCTTCAGTCCATAGATATGTCATTCAGTCCATTGATAGGTTCTTCAGTCCACTGATATACCGTCCATTCCACTGACATGTTGTCCAGCTGTTTATGGTATTTCAGACTTAGTGGGAGAGTCAAGAGAAAGCAAGGAACATAGACTCTGCCACACACTAGGAATATGATCGAAAATTCTAGTGGTTAACATTGTGGGAATATGTGAATGAGTGTGATTATGAGTGTGTTATAATGAGTGTGTTATAATGAGTGTGTATGTGTGTGATTATCAGTGAGTGTGAGTGAGTATGAGTGAGTGCATTATGTAATCATTTACGTCATGCTCATCTATGAAATTAATTAATTTCTCTAATATGCTGTCACCAGGTGTGGTAGCTGGGGTGATTATGATGGTTGGTGGAGGTATTACATGAGAGAGAGAGAGAGAGAGAGAGAGAGAGAGAGAGAGAGAGAGAGAGAGAGAGAGAGAGAGAGAGAGAGAGAGAGAGAGAGAGAGGGAGGGAGAGAGGGAAGTAGGGAGAGCAACTTTATGCATTCTCTTCTGAACAACCCTAATTATAGCTGACATTTGAGGGAGCAACATTGTTGGAGCAACACTGAGGGAGCAACACTGAGGGAGAAACAGTGAGACACTCACACTGAGGGAGAAACTTACATAGAGGGAGTAACTCTTAGGGTGCCACTTCCCAACGGATCAAGGCCCTCTATTTAATATTTTTAAGTGAGACAAACACTTTTCTAAAACGTATTAAGAGCTCTAGTTCTGAGTCTAAATATCGCTAACAGCGCTATTTGCATGTCTAGATGTCATTAACAGCACCAGATGTATGTCTAGATGTAATTAACATCACCAGTTAAATATTCAGATGTAATTAACAGCAACGATGAATGTCTAGATGATAGCAGCAACTGTTCGATCTTTAGACGATAATAGCCCCTGTTCCATGTTTAGTTGTCAGTTACAGCACCAGTTTCATGTCTATGTGTACTTAACAACATCAGTTCCCTGTTAAGATGTCATAACAGCATGTCAGTGAACACAATGTTGATATATCGCCAGCAGCGAGGCACCCGTGTCTGAGCATATCCAGCATTTGCAGAGACAGAGAGAGAAAGGCAGAGAGAGAAAGATAGATAGATAGATAGATAGAGAGGGAGAGAGAGAGAGAGAGAGTCTGATGAGACGGGCTGACAACGATAGCCAGGAGATCAGGAGCAGATGCTAGTCCACAGCCTGAGCAGAGCCATCAGGTCCTTATCTCCCGCGTCTTCACCATCCCTCTGTCTCTCTCTGACCGTCCACCTCTCTCGATTGGAAAACTTTGAACATGTTACCGATCCTATATCCCGGGATCCCAGCTCTTTCTTTCTTTTTTACTCTTTTCTTCCCTCTGTTCCCCTCATAAAAGAAAGACAAAAGTAGGAAGACTGCTCCTTGCAACTCGGATGCACGCCACGGAAAAAAAAAAACCTGTAAGAGCTGCAGAATTCTGTTCTTGTTGTTTAAAGGCGGCTCATTGCTCCTGGGAGGCTTGACCGAGTCTCCGTCAAGCCAGGAATTATCTATTTTTTGTCTCTTCTGAGGTACTTTCTCGGTGAATTTGCTTGAATTAAGATGCGTTTGTTTTCCCTCTACTAATGCCTTCGCTGCTTCAGTAAACATTCCTATTGAAGAAATATTTCCTTAATCACGGAATCATTGAATTAACAACGATCACCCGAGGTTGTAAACGATCGAAACATTACAGGAAACGATTTCAAAGGTCAATATTTCGCTCTGTGTAATGCTTTATCAAATCATGGCTTGATTTTGCTTTACGTAGGGAGAAACATTGTCACAATATTAACTTCCTCTACAGAATGTGTTTTTCTTCGCTATCGTCAGCAGGATAGAGACATGTAGACTCATGTGCTATGCTATGCTTTGTCTGCTATACTCTGCCCCTTCTGGTATACGCTGCCTCGTCTGGTATACTCTGCCCCGTCTGGTAGATTCTGTCCTGTCTGGTATACTTTGCCCCCGTCTGCTCTACTATGGACTCGTTTAATAGGGCACAGAGACTTGTACAAGAAGACCTGAAGGCTTAATGAGAGTAGTGGGTGAAGGAGGAGGAGCAGGAGGAAGAGTAGGAGTAGGAGGAGGAGGAAGAGCAGGAGGAGAAGAAAAAGGAGGAGGATGAAGAGGAAGAGGAGAACGATGAGTATAAGTAAGCGAAGAAGGAAGAGTACGAGCAGGAGGAGGGAAAGTTGAACATGTAGGAAGTGAACAAATGCCAGGGATGACGAGTCAGGAGGAGGAGAAGAAGAAGAAGAAAAAAGAAGAGGAGGAGGAGGAAGAAAGAATAAAAAGAATTGGTGGTAAGTAAATCATAGCGATGAAGGAGGATACGAAGATTATCAGTGACTATGGCTCTCAGTCCCACAATAGGAGGAAGACAGGAAGATTGTCAGCAACTGTGGCTCTCAGCATCACAGTGGAAGGAAGACAAGGAGATGATTAGCAACTGTGGGAGGAAGACAAGGAGATGATTAGCAACTGTGGCTCTCAGCATCACAGTGGGAGGAAGACAAGGAGATGATTAGCAACTGTGGCTCTCAGCATCACAGTGGGAGGAAGACAAGGAGATGATTAGCAACTGTGGCTCTCAGCATCACAGTGGGAGGAAGAGAGACAGGAAGGTGATCAGCAACTGTGGCTCTCAACATCACATCGGTATGTGATATTAAATGGAACTAATTTCTATGGAGGAGTGAGATTCTCTTGTTGGTTATAGCAATACAGTTCCTGCAGGTTATATAACTTAACTTAATTGTATGTTTTCACAACCCATTTAGATCTCTTTGTATTATTTGATTATTACTGAGTCTTTGTCGTCAGTGGAAACCCTTGACTCACATAATGACTCTACCAACATGTACCTTGGAAAAAAAAGCCCAGGTGTACAGTAGATACTCAACAATCTGGGGAAATGGAATTAATGTATAAATTTTATTGATTTAATCGCACATTGAATTACTCCTTCATGATAAAGTTGATAAGTTAGCCAAAGACAGTAACCCTGAATGAAACAGTAGAAAAATATAATATTAAAAGAGAGGTCAGTAATAAGAGTGAATGTTTTAGGAATGCAGTTTTTAAGCCTGAGTCGATCTAGCACTCACTACTATAACATAACCGTAGATCAACACGTTTATGGGGCAACTTGCGAGTGAACAGGCTGACTGATGTTGTAGTCATACTTAAGACAATCACACAGGTGATGAGCAAACTCAATGCAGAGTATGTGGTCAGCCTTACGGTTAGTAATTCCAACACCATGCGATTAACTGACCTTTTTTTTGAGAAATATAAACATTTGAAGTATAGTAACCTATGTGATATATCAAGGTATCTTTTTAATCAGAATAAGATATGAGACTTATTAAGCAAATATCCTAAATTTGCTTGCAACAAGGTTACCTGTGTATAAGTCATTGTAGATATAAATCCAGATGTACTCTTACTGGGGCCTAGTTCCTAGGTATTTTGTGTATCCACATGCTCTTGCACTACCCTCCACAGGATAGATATGGGGAGCATAATAAATTAGCCACTTTAGCAGCAAAATCTAAAAAAGACATCGCAGATGGAGAAAAGGAGATAATCCGCATATGTGGCTTGCAGCATCACCGGGAGGGAGGGAGGCAGGAAGATTATTAGCATCTGTTGCTCGCGGCATCATCCTTGGAGGAAGGGAGACTCGAAGAATATCAGCTTCTGTAGCTCGTACCATCACAGAGGTAGGAAGGGAGATAGGGAGATTATCAGCAATGGTGGCTCTCAGCATTACAGAGAATTAAAACATTTATTAATGTTAAACCTCCATGGTACATCGGTCAGCCGACTAGTCTAATAATTTTAGGGGCCATTAGATTACAATTGTAGACTAGTCTAATATTAGGACCGTTAGATTACCATGGTAAGCTAGTCTCTTAATTTTTGGAGGCCACCATGACATACTGGTCTGCTGGTTTTAAGACCATTAGGCCATAATTGTACACAAGTCTGCTAGTTTTAAGACACTAGATCATAGTAAACTAGTGTGGAAAAGAGCATCGGCAAGCCTAAAACTATTTTTGTGCTCCCTAAGCTTCTCTCTTTTATGTGCGGGTTATTTAGTGTATCGTTCCAGTCACGGTATTGTGCCTTTTTGTTATTTATGGACCCCGCAGTTAAGCGTCATATTCTCTCCAACTTTTTTAATGTTCTTCCCTCTTTTAAACCCCTCTTTCGATCTTATGAGGCTGCTCTTATTGCTACCAGGCGTCGTAAGAATCAGCTTCGCTTCCTACGTGACTGTCTTGCTGAACAAGTTCTGCCACCTTCCTTCTCCCACTTCCTGAAAACCAACCCACTGGGCACTCCCTTTCCTGATCATGCCCGTCTCCTACTTCAACAGCTCATTCTTTCTACTAAATCACAGGTTGAAGATGCCTTCTTTACTCTCCATCAACGTCAACGTGCTCTCTTTGCGGCTCTACCACAGGATCTCTGTAACCTTCTCTCTACCATTGCCTTTGACACTGCTCGCCTGAATGCACAAATTCATTCTTCCAAACTACAAAATAAACTTCAACGTCTCATCTCAGCTAGCCCTTGGTCTAAATTCTCCCTCACTGACTGTGTTACTAATCTGTCTTCTGTCTCACTCTCTCAATATGAGCTTGAACTTCTTGGTTTTGGTCTTTCCTTTGCTACTTTGCCTACTCCTCGCGCTGGTATTTCCCTGATTAGCTCTTTTGATTCCTTTCGTCAATCTCGCTTCCGTAATCTTCCTGACTTGTCCACTTTTCGTGGTGCTCTCCTTCCTGCTCTTGTTAGTCTGTTTTCCAAGAATCACCACCTTCCACGCCGTTACCAACTTGCCCTTTCTTCTCTTAAATCTAACACTAACATTGTCATACTATCTTCTGACAAAGGTAATTCGGTAGTTATCCTTGATCGCGAGGATTACCTCCGTAAAGCTGATGTCTTGCTCTCTGACTCACGCACCTACACTCCTCTCGTTTCCAACCCTCTTGATCGCATCAAGAGAACTTTCAACAAAAAAACTAAGGACTCTCTCCCACCTCTGTCCTCCTGACTTTGACCTTGTTCAACGGTTTCGTGTCATCTGTCCCTCTCTTCCCTATTTCTATGGCCTTCCCAAAACTCATAAACCTGATATTCCTCTTCGTCCTATCATATCCTCTAGAGGTTCTGTCTCTTATTCTCTTGCTTCTTGGCTGGCCAAAACCCTCACTCCCTTTCTTGGTACTTTTTCTCCTGCCCACCTCCGTCACTCTCAAGACTTCATTGAACGGGTTCGCTCTCTCCCAACCTGTAAGATGCTTAGTCTTGACGTTGAGTCCCTCTTCACCAATGTCCCTCTTGATGTTGTCCTTGATTTCCTTAGAGAGAAGGCCCATGAAGGGTTTCTTCATCTCCCTATCCCCACTGATGTCTTTCTTGATCTGATCCGCCTCTGTGTGGACTCTAACTCCTTTTCCTTCCAAGGGAAATATTATTCCCAAACCTTCGGTGTCGCTATGGGCTCTCCTCTCTCTCCTGTCCTTGCTAATCTTTACATGGAATACTTCGAGACTGTTCTTCTTCCTACCCTCGATGTGCAACCTTCACTCTGGCTCCGCTATGTGGATGACATCTTTGCTCTGTGGCCTCATGACTCCAGTCTCTTCCAACCTTTTCTTGAAGCTCTTAACAATCTTGCCCCTTCCATTAAGTTTAAAGCTGAATGGGAATCTAATTCCTTACTTCCTTTCCTTGATGTCCATGTCCCACCGCTCAGATACAGGTTTTTCCTTTTCCGTTTACCGTAAACCTATGCACAGTGGCATGTACATTCACTACTTTTCCTATCATGCTTCCCCTGTCAAGAAAAGTGTTCTTATCTCCCTCTTTCTCCGTGCCCTCCGCATCTGTGATCCTCAGTTCCTTCCAGCAGAAATTTCCACTCTTTATAATTCGTTCTCCCGTCTTGGCTACCCTTCCCATTTCATAGACTCTGCCCTCTCACGTGCTAAACGCAATTTCTTCTCTCCCAAACTCTCTACTCATGGGAACTCTTCTATCCTCTGCCTTCCTTACATTTCCGGTCTTTCTAATCTCAACAATTCTCTCCGTCCCTTAGACATCAAGCTTACCTTCCGCCAGACTAACACTCTTCGCACTAATCTCGTTCATACCTCTCCTCCCTCTACATATGTTCCTGGTGTCTACTCTATTTCTTGCTCCTCCTGTCCTCTTCAATACTTTGGAGAAACTGGTCGATCTCTTTCTGACAGACTTAGGGAGCACAAAAATAGTGTTAGGCTTGCCGACACTAACAATGCTCTTTTCTGTCACGTCAGAGATCATAGCCATCCTATTGACTGGTCTTCTGCTAAAACTGTCTTCCCTACTTCCAACTCGAACAGTCGCCGTTTAGTCGAATCCTCTCTTATACACAACTTTCCTTGTATGAACCTTAGCCCTGGCTTCGTCTCTGTAGATGCCTTCCTCTCCCACTACATTGTAAAATGCTCCAAACTTCAGAACACCCGTGACGACTGGCTCGTCTTCCTTATTTCCCACTTCTACCACTACCACTACTACTACCTCTTCTTCTTCTACTACATCTACTGATGAAATTAGACACATGTGCGGCGTCTGGTTGTCTTTGTTGTGGACGTTTCGCCATCCAGTGGCTGGCTGGATGGCGAAACGTCTACGGTGGGGATGCCCGGGTGTTGTGCATGTGTCATTTCATCCTGTCGGTATTATATACAATTCTTGTACTACTACTACTACTACTACTACTACTACTACTACTACTACTACTACTACCTCCACCTCTTCCTGCCTATATATAGCCGTCCTGCTCCTCCTCTGTTAGTGTGACTTTGTCAATGGTCCAAGTCGGACCGAAACGTCGTCGTAAGCTTCTGTCTTTTATGTGCGGGTTATTTGTGTATCGTTCCAGTCACGGTATTGTGCCTTTTTGTTATTTATTTTGTAAACTAGTGTGCTTGTTTAAAACCTTACACAATCACGACAAACTGGTCTACTGATTTCGGGACCACGAGACCATCACAGTGCAGTCGTTAACACACTGCCCTGCTAGTATTAAGAATGGTTAGCCATGAGTTCGATCCCCAGTCACTCTGTGAGTGTCATTGCGAATTCGTGAGCAAGTGAAGCAGTTGACACCTGCGGAAGATTCAACCAATTTTCTGCACTGTTGATACGCTACTTTTTTTTCAGTGGTTTAAATGATACGCACTATGGTGTGTGTGTGTGCAGGGGTCTCAGTTCCTGGTCCCACCTCTTTGCTAGTCGATACTGGCTTCACTCTCTGTTGCCTTGGAGAGCCTTATTGTACTTTTACTTAAAACTCTGTATGGATCCTGCTTCTCCCACTCTACTGTCAAGGTCATTTCACATCCTGACTACTCTAAGATTGAAGAAATACTTCTTAACATCCCTGTGACTCATTTATGTTTGCAACTTGCACCTGTGTTGTTATATCGTTCATAGTCCTTTTTTCTTATAATGTCATCAGGTTTATCGTCCTTAAATTCTCCTTATAGCACATATCCCCTAGCTGCGAGACTAGTCTCTTTGTGAACTTTTGCACTTTCTCCATTTTTTTATTAGCCATGTGTGGGTTCAATACTGTTAATATATATTCGAATATAAGTTTGGCGTACACCGTATACAGTGCCGTGAATGACTCATTATTTAAATATCTGAAAGCTTGTCTTAGATTTAGCAGACACGCATTTGATGCAACAATTAATCGATTGATATGTGCCTCAGGTGATATTTTCGGTACAATGCCCACCTCAAAATGCTTCTCTTTGAATGAAGTTTGTAACCATTGCACCCAGAGCCTGTACTCCGTGTGTCGTCGTTATTACCTTTCCCAATTATCATAACTCTAGTAGCTCCTTGTCAGACCAGAGCTGCAGTCTGTCTAGGTCTATTTACAGTCTCTTATCCAATTCGCTTGTTTGTATTCTCATTAGTTTCACATCATCTGCTAACAGGGATACCTCTGATTTTATCCCAAGCACCATAACATTCACGTACACAAGAAACAGTACCTGTCCTAGTCCTGACCTTTATGGAACCCCACTCCTCACACTTGCCCATTGTGAAACATCTCGGGCAATAATTCGTTGTTTCTTCGCTGTATATTTCTTCATCCACTGTAGTACCTTCCGTGTTATTCCGGAACGCTCGTCTAACTTTTCTCCCAGTTTATATGGAGTTTCAGTGGTTGAGTCACAGCTCCTGAACCCTCCTCTTCACTGCTCGCTACTAGGTTCATTCCTTCTTGGTTTGAGAGCCTTTTCATACCTGTTCTTAAAATTATGTGTGGCTTCTGTGTGTGTGTGTTTGTGTGTGTGAGTGTGTGAGTGTGTGTGTGTGTGTGTGTGTGTGTGTGTGTGTGTGTGTGTGTGTGTGTGTGTGTGTGTGTGTGTGTGTGCGTGTGTGTGTGTGTGTGTGTGTACGCACGCGCGCGCGAGTGAGTAAGAAAGAAATAGAGAAGAGTCCCAGAAATTCATGAAATATTTGAAGAACAGAGGAATGCTGCAGAGGCGTAGAATATTCCTGAAAAATTAAGCGTCCCTCCAGAGTGAGATATATGAGTGTGTGAAATATGAGAAAATGTGAGAAATATGAGAAAATGTGATAAATATCCGAAAGTGTGAGAAATATAAATTTGTGATATATGAAACAAAGAATATAACATATATGAGTGTGAGATATATGACAGTGTGAGATTTTTAAGTGAATGTGAGGTATATATATATATATATATATATATATATATATATATATATATATATATATATATATATACCATGGCAGTAACTAACCTAACTTTACCTTGGCTACAGCTACATATGCCGTGGTTCCACCTAACTGTACAGTAGCTACAGCAAACTGTACAGTGGCTCATGTTAACTATACAGTGGCTCCAGCTAACTGTACAGTGGCTACAGATAACTGTACAGTAGCTACAGATAACTGTACAGTGGCTACAGATAACTGTACAGTGGCTACAGATAACTGTACAGTGGCTACAGATAACTGTACAGTGGCTCCAGCTAACTGTACAGTGGCTACAGATAACTGTACAGTGGCTACAGATAACTGTACAGTGGCTACAGATAACTGTACAGTGGCTACAGATAACTGTACAGTGGCTACAGATAACTGTACAGTGGCTACAGATAACTGTACAGTGGCTACAGATAACTGTACAGTGGCTACAGATAACTGTACAGTGGCTACAGATAACTGTACAGTGGCTACAGATAACTGTACAGTGGCTACAGATAACTGTACAGTGGCTACAGATAACTGTACAGTAGCTACAGATAACTGTACAGTGGCTACAGATAACTGTACAGTAGCTACAGATAACTGTACAGTAGCTACAGATAACTGTACAGTGGCTACAGATAACTGTACAGTGGCTACAGATAACTGTACAGTAGCTACAGATAACTGTACAGTAGCTACAGATAACTGTACAGTAGCTACAGATAACTGTACAGTAGCTACAGATAACTGTACAGTAGCAACAGATAACTGTACAGTAGCTACAGATAACTGTACAGTAGCTACAGATAACTGTACAGTAGCTACAGATAACTGTACAGTGGCTACAGATAACTGTACAGTGGCTACAGATAACTGTACAGTGGCTACAGATAACTGTACAGTAGCTACAGATAACTGTACAGTGGCTACAGATAACTGTACAGTGCCTACAGATAACTATACAGTGGCTACAGATAACTGTACAGTGGCTACAGATAACTGTACAGTGGCTACAGATAACTGTACAGTGGCTCCAGCTAACTGTACAGTGGCTACAGATAACTGTACAGTGGCTACAGATAACTGTACAATGGCTCCAGCTCACTGTACAGTTGCTCCAGCTAACTGTACAGTGGCTCCAGCTAACTGTACAGTGGCTACAGATAACTGTACAGTGGCTCCAGCTAACTGTACAGTGGCTCCAGCTAACTGTACAGTGCCTACAGATAACTGTACAGTGGCTCCAGCTAACTGCACAGTGGCTACAGATAACTGTACAGTGGCTACAGATAACTGTACAGTGGCTACAGATAACTGTACAGTGGCAACAGCTAACTGTACAGTGGTTACAGATAACTGTACAGTGGCTACAGATAACTGTACAGTGGCTCCAGCTAACTGCACAGTGGCTACAGATAACTGTACAGTGGCTACAGATAACTGTACAGTGGCTACAGCTAACTGTACAGTGGCTACAGATAACTGTACAGTGGCTACAGATAACTGTACAGTGGCTCCAGCTAACTACAGTGGCTGTACAGTGGCTACAGATAACTGTACAGTGGCTACAGATAACTGTACAGTGGCTACAGATAGTGGCTACAGATAACTGTACAGTGGCTACAGATAACTGTACAGTGGCTACAGCTAACTGTACAGTGGCTACAGATAACTGTACAGTGGCTACAGATAACTGTACAGTGGCTCCAGCCAACTGCACAGTGGCTACAGATAACTGTACAGTGGCTACAGATAACTGTACAGTGGCTACAGATAACTGTACAGTGGCTACAGATAACTGTACAGTGGCTACAGCTAACTGTACAGTGGCTACAGATAACTGTACAGTGGCTCCAGCTAACTGCACAGTGGCTACAGATAACTGTACAGTGGCTACAGATAACTGTACAGTGGCTACAGATAACTGTACAGTGGCTCCAGCTAACTGTACAGTGGCTGCAGCTAACTGTACAGTGGCTACAGATAACTGTACAGTGGCTGCAGCTAACTGTACCGTGGCTACAGATAACTGTACAGTGGCTACAGATAACTGTACAGTGGCTACAGATAACTGTACAGTGGCTGCAGCTAACTGTACCGTGGCTACAGATAACTGTACAGTGGCTACAGATAACTGTACAGTGGCTGCAGCTAACTGTACAGTGGCTGCAGCTAACTGTACAGTGGCTGCAGATAACTGTACAGTGGCTGCAGCTAACTGTACCGTGGCTACAGATAACTGTACAGTGGCTACAGATAACTGTACAGTGGCTACTGATAACTGTACAGTGGCTGCAGCTAACTGTACCGTGGCTACAGATAACTGTACAGTTGCTACAGATAACTGTACAGTGGCTCCAGCTAACTGTACCGTGGCTACAGATAACTGTACAGTGGCTACAGATAACTGTACAGTGGCTACAGATAACTGTACAGTAGCTAAAGATAACTGTACAGTAGCTACAGATAACTGTACAGTAGCTACAGATAACTGTACAGTGACTCAAGCTAGCTGTACAGTGGCTACAGATAACTGTACAGTAGCTACAGATAACTGTACAGTGGCTACAGATAACTGTACAGTAGCTACAGATAACTGTACAGTAGCTACAGATAACTGTACAGTGACTCAAGCTAACTGTACAGTGGCTACAGATAACTGTACAGTAGCTACAGATAACTGTACAGTGGCTACAGATAACTGTACAGTAGCTACAGATAACTGTACAGTAGCTACAGATAACTGTACAGTAGCTACAGATAACTGTACAGTGACTCCAGCTAACTGTACAGTGGCTACAGATAACTGTACAGTGGCTGCATCTAACTGTACCGTGGCTACAGATAACTGTACAGTTGCTACAGATAACTGTACAGTGACTCAAGCTAACTGTACAGTGGCTACAGATAACTGTACCGTGGCTACAGATAACTGTACAGTGGCTACAGATAACTGTACAGTTGCTACAGATAACTGTACAGTAGCTACAGATAACTGTACAGTAGCTACAGATAACTGTACAGTGGCTACAGATAACCGTACAGTGGCTACAGATAACTGTACAGTGGCTACAGATAACTGTACAGTAGCTACAGATAACTGTACAGTTGCTACAGATAACTGTACAGTGCCTACAGATAACTATACAGTGGCTACAGATAACTGTACAGTGGCTACAGATAACTGTACAGTGGATACAGATAACTGTACAGTGGCTACAGATAACCGTAAAGTGGCTACAGATAACTGTACAGTAGCTACATATAACTGTACAGTAGCTACAGATAACTGTACAGTAGCTACAGATAACTGTACAGTAGCTACAGATAACTGTACAGTGGCTCCAGCTAACTGTACAGTGGCTCCAGCTAACTGTACAGTGGCTACAGATAACTGTACAGTGGCTACAGATAACTGTACAGTGGCTACATATAACTGTACAGTAGCTACAGATAACTGTACAGTAGCTACAGATAACTGTACAGTGGCTCCAGCTAACTGTACAGTGGCTACAGATAACTGTACAGTGGCTACAGATAACTGTACAGTGGTTACAGATAACTGTACAGTGGCTACATATAACTGTACAGTAGCTACAGATAACTGTACAGTAGCTACAGATAACTGTACAGTGGCTCCAGCTAACTGTACAGTGGCTCCAGCTAACTGTACAGTGGCTACAGATAACTGTACAGTGGCTACAGATAACTGTACAGTGGCTACAGATAACTGTACAGTGGCTACAGATAACTGTACAGTGGCTACAGATAACTGTACAGTGGCTACAGATAACTGTACAGTGGCTCCAGCGAACTGTACAGTTTCTACAGCTAACTTTGCTATGGCTCCAGCTATCTCCAGCATGACTGCAACTAACTACCTGGCTGCAACTCACTGTACAGTGGTTGCAACAATGCAGCTCACCAACACTTCGTTGAACATATATTTGTCGTGCCAAATAGGTAAAACTGGTCAATTAGCAACAACTCATTTAAAATTAAGTTCTCTCTAAAATTTTCTCTTATACGTTTAAAGATATATTTTTTTCATTTATGTTAATGTAAAAATTAATAATTTTGTACAAAAAAAAATTAGAAAATTTACCTAACCTTACTATAACAAGCGTAATTTAATTTAGCCTAATCCAACTATATATAATTTAGATAAGTTTACAATAATTTAATAAAAAACAGACACAATCAAATATAATCTTTTTCTGTAGGTTCACAATGATTTTTGCGAAATTATTACATACACAAATTTTCGCTTGTCTTATTAGGCAAGATGAGCGTTGCTATCTTAGCCAAAATAGCAAGTTTTGCGTATTCGGCTCGACATATATATATATATATATATATATATATATATATATATATATATATATATATATATATATATATATATATATATATATATATATATATATATATATATATATATATATATATATATATATATATATATATATATATATATATATATATATATATATATATATATATATATATATTTGTGTGTGTGTGTGTACTCACCTATTTGTACTCACCTATTTGTGGTTGCAGGGGTCGAGTCACAGCTCCTGGCCCCGCCTCTTCGCTGATTACTACTAGGTCCTCTCTCTCCCTGCCCCATGAGCTCTATCATACCTCGCGTTAAAACTGTGTGTGTGTGTGTGTATGTTTGTGTGTGTGTGTGTGTGTGTGTGTGTGTGTGTGTGTGTGTGTGTGTGTGTGTGTGTGTGTGTGTGTGTGTGTGTGTGTGTGTGTGTAAAGAGAAAAAATTGAAGCGTAATTTGTAACCTAAACTGACTGTAATGTGGACACCTTACAGAGGGCGTGGCATACAACAGAGGCACAAGCGAGAGGGCGTGAAGTCCAGCAGCAAGCCGTGGGAAGCATCAGAGAGACAGGGATATACAAGAGAGGCGTGGAATGCACCGGAGAGGCGTGGGATATACCATGAGGCGTGACATATAACCGAGAGGCGTGGGATATAACCGAGAGGCGTGGGATATAACCGAGAAGCGTGGGATATAACCGAGAGGCGTGGGATATAACCGAGAGGCGTGGGATATAACCGAGAAGCGTGGGATATAACCGAGAAGCGTGGGATATAACCGAGAGGCGTGGGATACACAGCTGAGTGAGTGAACTTCAAGTCTTGGGGTCGCTAGTTTATCTAAAGTGAATTATGCGCTGAGCGAGGCTCAGCTGTGTGTGTGTGTGTGTGTGTGTGTGTGTGTGTGTGTGTGTGTGTGTGTGTGAGTATGTATTCAGCTAGTTTTAGCCCCACCTCTGCTGGTCGCTGCTGGGTATTATAATAGGTATGAAAGGGCTCGATGAAGCCTGTCTCACCTATTCTTAAAACTATATGTGGATCCCGCCTCGACCACTTCACTGTTAAAGTCGCTCCACTTCCTGACCACTCTACCGCTAAAGAAGTATTTCCTAACATCCCTGTGACTCCTGTGCAACTTAAGCTTCCAGCTCTGCTGTTGTGTGTCTGATTTCCGCCTCTCAAACTTTATCCTGTCTATACTGTGCGTACATTCCATTCTGACGTTGCATGCCTCAGTTTGGTCCTAACATGTTAAGAGTGTAATGTAGTTAAGTGGGTGTATGACCCACTTAAAATTTGTATTTATAACTCATTACGATTGTGACCAGGTGTGGACGTATCAGTGGCTCATTACTTTGTAATTTGTTCATGACTGTAACCATGTGTAAGAGTGAGGCTGAGTCATTACCTTTGTAACTAGCCATGTTTGTGACCAGATCTACTTGGAGTTCATTACCTTTGTAACTAGTTCAACTATCATAGCTTTTGGGTCCAGTCCCTGGACCCATTATGTACCTCTGTAATCTTTTGACTACCGCCCACAGGATGGGTATGGGGTGCATAATAAAGATATTAAACTAACTAAACTAATGTCTTCTTGTTGAGGTTCCTGAATGCTAACCCCAGATTTATCAGTCTCAGGTGTGCTGCATTGGTTATTTACTAAACGTGAGTTTTGGTCCGAGTGCTAGCAATTGTGCTCATGTTCACACTCACATTCACGCTCGTGAGTTTAAATAAGTGAATAAATATGTCAGTTCACACACACACAAACACACACACACACACACACACATACACACACATTGGAGTATGGGACACAGTAACAAGGGGACACAGTTGGAAGTTGAAGACACGGATGAATCACAGGGATGTTAGGAAGTATTTCTTCAGTCACAGAGTAGTCAGTAAGTGGAATAGTTTGGCAAGCGATGAAGTGGAGGTAGGATCCATACATAGCTTTAAGCAGAGGTATGATAAAGCTCACGGTTCAGGGAGAGTGACCTAGTAGCGACCAGTGAAGAGGCGGGGCCAGGAGCTAGGACTCGACCCCTGCAACCTTAACTAGGTGAGTACACACACACACACACACACACACACACACACACACACACACACACACACACACACACACACACACACACACACACACACACACACACACACACGTGACTCAGATATAATGTCTACTCAAAGGTCTCTATCATTTTGTTAAATCTCATTGTTTCTCTTCCAGCTGGAATGTTTCTTCTGGGCTAAGCACTCTGAGCATCCTCATCAACTTGCAAATATGAGGATTAAACCGCAACAGCCATTGTTATCCCTTCCTTCTAGCTTGTTCAACTCCGCATAAGTAATGAATCATTTGCGCACACTGACATGGAGGAGGCTATTAATTTAGGTAAGTCTTTAACAAATAACACGAATATAATCAGGAAAAACTTGACTCATATGGTTACTACTACTTGGCACTATCACCCTCTCCTTACTGTTTCATCGTTGGTTAATAGGCTTTAAAACCTTCGACTACACCAGGGTCATTAAGAATGCTTGTTTCCTTTCCTCCACCAGTCCATTTAAGGGAGGTTGCTGGATGCTGGTGAAGAGGTTCTTGATCTAGGGAATTGTATCTCTGCTTCAGTTCCCTGAATTAAGTCTGACTGCCGTCTATCACCCCCCCCTCCCCTCTTCTTTCACAGGCGCTATACAATTATTATGGTTTCAGCGCGCCCCATGAAAAAAATATAATCTTCCACTCAAAGAGAGTTCAGTACTCTCGCTTCACACGGTGAGGGCCTGGGTTCGATTCCCAGCCAGAGTAGAAACATTGGACGTGTTTCTTCAGTACTCGCTTCACACGGTGAGGGCCTGGGTTCGATTCCCAGCCAGAGTAGAAACATTGGACGTGTTTCTTTCCACCTGTTGTCTATGTTCCCCATCAGTAAAATGGGTACCTGGGTGTTAGTCGACTGGTGTGGGTCGCATCCTGGGACACTGACCTAAGGAGGCCTGGTCACAGACCGGGCCGCGGGGGCGTTGACCCCCGGAACTCTCTCCAGATAAACTCCAGAATTACTTCTGCTGCTGCTGCTGCTACTACTACTACTACTATTGCTACAACTACTTCTACTACTAATACTACTACTACTGCTGCTGTTACTACAACTACTACAACTACTGCTGCTGTTGCTACAACTACTATAACAACTGCTGCTGCTGCTGTTACAGCTGAAAGAGTCATTAAGACTGGCTCCTTTACACAACCAGTCAAAATGAGTTCAGTTCCTAAATTAGGTATTAAAATAAGCTCTCACCATATATACATACACTAACAGACATACATCCTGTTGACTGTTAGGTATTACTTTATCTAGTGTGTTTTCCAGATTGTTTAATTTGCTACTTTTCTTTCCGTTTTTTACATTTCCTAGTATGGAAATTGACCTACAAAACAGCAGTGCTCGTTTCTAAATGTTTTGCTAATCTACGTTTCTACATTATGTAGAATAAAAAGGCCCAATGCCATGACTGCATCAATACATCAATAACCCGACGACGACGTTTCGGTGGGTAACGTCATTAAAAGTTTCATTCTCCTATGTGCAAGTTATTGGTCTATGGAATAACTTCCCTCCAGGTGTGCAGAAATGTGGATGCACTGAGCAAATTGGTGCTAACGGTAGTAACTTACAGTGTATGTCAGATGAATGTTGAATTTACAGAGGCTATCGTTGACAGGTAGAAACTTCAAAGAATGTGATCCAAGAAATAACTAAATTATTAACGTACTCAACTATTGTTTGGTGATTGTCTTGAAGGTTGGTACTGCATATTGTCTTGAAGGTTGGTACTGCATATTGTCTTGAAGGTTGGTACTGCATATTGTCTTGAAGGTTGGTACTGCATATTGTCTTGAAGGTTGGTACTGCATATTGTCTTGAAGGTTGGTTCTGCATATTGTCTTGAAGGTTGGTACTGCATATTGTCTTGAAGGTTGGTACTGCATATTATCTTGAAGGTTGATACTACATATTGTCTTGGAGGTTGATACTGCATATTGTCTTGAAGACTGATACTGCATATTGTCTTGAAGACTGATACTGCATATTGTCTTGAAGACTGATACTGCATATTGTCTTGAAGGTTTGTACTATGTATTGTTTTGAAGGTTGGTACTGTACATTATCTTGAAGCTTGGTACTGTATATTTTCCTGAAGGCTAGTACTGCCTATTGTCTTGAAGCTTGGTATTACCTACTGTATTGAAGATTGGTGTTGCCTATTGTATTGAAGGTTGGTACTACCTATTGTATTGAAGGTTGGTACTACCTATTGTACTGAAGGTTGGTACTACCTATTGTTAGGTAAGACACATATGCAACAGTTAGGTATCTTTATTTCGATACGTTTCGCCTACACAGTAGGCTTCTTCAGTCGAGTACAGAAAAGTTGATAGAAGCAGAAGACACTTGAAGACGATGTAATCAGTCCATCACCCTTAAAGTTTTGAGGTGGTCAGTCCCTCAGTCTGGAGAAGAGCATTGTTCCGTTGTCTGAAACAATATGAAGTTGAAGTGACAGGATGGAGCCTTTATATAGTGCCAGGAGGTGAGACGGAGGTTGCTTTGGGAGGGCAGGTCCCTCTCAAACTCAGCCGTTCTCACTAGTAGAGGTCGAAGTTGATGGTCTGTACCAAGATACCCTTGTGTTGCAGTGTCTGACAGAATGAACATTAAAATGGTATAAAATACCGACAGATTGTTAGGTAAGACACATATGCAACAGTTAGGTATCTTTATTTCGATACGTACTCGACTGAAGAAGCCTACTGTGTAGGCGAAACGTATCGAAATAAAGATACCTAACTGTTGCATATGTGTCTTACCTAACAATCTGTCGGTATTTTATACCATTTTAATGTTCACTACCTATTGTCTTGAAAGTTCATGCAACTTGGTATTTACGAAACTATCTCTATCAACGCTCAGAGATAAACCAAAAGCTAAGAGCAAAACTAAAAAAATTATAATAAACTTTATGCATAATCACATAAATACACACATAAAGCAGCAGTAGGAATTACGTGTTGCAGAAGCCTGGTGACAACCATGGGACAAATAATATTTCTCTTATGTTAAAGAGCGCTAAACAAATTTCAGCTGACCCAAGATAAGTTAGGCAGGACCAAGCTGCATTAAACTGCATTAATTTATGAAGGTCAGGCTAGGTCACTAAGCTAATTTTATGTAAAATAAAACGCCAGACAGAGAGAGAGAGAGAGAGAGAGAGGGAGAGAGAGAGAGAGAGAGAGAAAGAGAGAGAGTAAGGAAATGTTGTTTGGGCAGTCACAGAAGAGGCAGAAGAAAAAATCCCAGAGTAGGAAAAAGAATCACACAGTCTCCCTTGAGCTGGAAATAAGGTGAGCTTGACAGCGGCCACCAATAAAGTGAAAATAAAGGAGGAAATGCAGGAGCCATTAGGGAGCTCTGCATTACTTACCATTTAGGCTTTGCTCGCCCCATCAAAACACCTCCGGCACTTTCCACGCGACTTTTACTAGCAAACACTTGCACCAGAACAGCTTACGATCTCACGGGAGAACCACCAACACAGACGATATCCTTTATACCTTCCATATATCTTCCCCGAACCCAAAGGTTTATCTCCTATCGGTAAAATAAAATCCCTCACCCCCCTGCCGGTAACTGTAAATTCCCCCAGATGTTCTCGCCTGGGAGGGACGAGATGACGACAGGGAAGCGGTCTGTTTATGGCTGCATCGCCCACGGACGCGACGGGAATTTTGAGGGGAAGATTTAGGGGAGAAAGGTGCGGATGACAGATATTGCGGGGGAAAACCTATCCCTGCGTAAGATATTATTCCCGAGAGCCTCAGCCTTCAGATTTCTGGATTAGTGAAGGTGGTGGATGTGGTACGGCTGGTGTTGCTGCAGCTAGTGCAGCTGCAGGTGGTGGTTTTGCGGCTGGTGGTGCTGCAGCTGGTAGCTGCGGTGGTGCTGCTGCTGCAGTAAAGCTTGGGTTGAAAGTCGTTGTTTAGTTTAGCTATATTAGTGGAATCCATGGAGTGAGAAAGGTGATCACAAGGTGAGGCAAAGCCACGGGTAGGAACAAGCCAGAGCGGAGGCCGTCAACTCAACCAAGCTTCTCCATGGTCTTTAGTCAGTGACCACTGGAAAGTCTGTAGTCAGACACCACTGGAAGGTCTGTTTTCACAGTGACCCTCGGAAGGTTTATACTCAGTGACAACAAAAAGTTCTTCAGTCAGTGACCACTGGATGGTGTATAGTCAGTAACCAATGGAAGGTCTCTTGTCACTGCGAGCAATGGAAGCTCTTGCCACTGTGACCAATGGAAGGTCTGTTGTCATAGTCACCAGTGGAAGATCACTATGACAGGTCACGAGGTGTTGCTGGGTCTGAAGGTATATAATTCAGGGTGATCCAACTTCTTCGACACCCTGGACCCCTTCTGCACTTATATATATATATATATATATATATATATATATATATATATATATATATATATATATATATATATATATATATATATATGTATATATATATATATATATATATATATATATATATATATATATATATATATATATATATATATATATATTTTATTTATTTATTTATTATTATCACACTGGCCGATTCCCACCAAGGCAGGGTGGCCCGAAAAAGAAAAACTTTCACCATCATTCACTCCATCACTGTCTTGCCAGAAGGGTGCTTTACACTACAGTTTTTAAACTGCAACATTAACACCCCTCCATATATATATATATATATATATATATATATATATATATATATATATATATATATATATATATATATATATATATATATATATATATATATATGTAATGGGGCCAACCGCTGGTGTAAATTGTGGGACCCATAGCCTCGGAGAAGTGTGGATAAAAATGCTTCTAGGAAAAATATTTGGATTTCTTCCTGAAACCATTTGAATATTCCACTTCCCCTACCACCCCATTTTTTCATTCTTTTTTACATAATATGGTACAAAAGATTTAAGAGATACATTGTTGATATACAGATGGCATATGCAGTACATGAGATATGAGAGATACTTGTCTAGTACATATTGTTACGTGTTTGTCACTGATTATAATGCGAATATCTCATCCAGCTCCTCAGAACTGGGGCGTGTGCCCGAAATACAGCAGGCATTACCCCTCTGAACAGCAGCACTGAGTCGCTGGAACAGAAAACTAGCTGCCCTATGATCCCTAGTTACCCTGATGAGTCTTTTGCCTAGTTCCTTAAGGAACTTTGATGCACTCTTTCCCCATGAGCCAAGGGTCTCTGAGCCTATGAGAACAAACATATATATATATATATATATATATATATATATATATATATATATATATATATATATATATATATATATATATATATATATATATATATATGCAATAAGATCACAGTAAACAGGTGATTTCAGAATATGCAAAACAACCACTCTGAAAGAATAGAGAAATTCCAAGCGCATTCGTGACTACTCACATTATCATGTGAGTAGTCACGAAAGCGCTTGGAATTTCTCTATTCTTTCAGAGTGGTTGTTTTGCATATATATATATATATATATATATATATATATATATATATATATATATATATATATATATATATATATATATACACGGACACATGTCTGTATGTTTGTCTGTCTATGTCTGTGTGCAATGTCATGAAATTTTATGAAGGACAGGGAAGACCGGTGTTGGAATACTGGTTTGAAGCTGAGAAACTGCAGGTATCGACAAAAGGCGAGTTATGCAGGAGTGAGCTTCACACATCGCGTAAAGGACAAACAAATCTTTTGACTTCTGGAGTCTTCGTCAGCCTAGCAAATCTCAGAATAGCCTTGAGGAATGTCAGTAAATATTCTTTATGGACTTCGTAGACAACATATGAAAGGTCTGTTTTAGAATATGCTGCACTTGTTTGGAATCCCCAGATAATTAAAATTGATCATAATTTTGAAGAGATATCAAGCACTGCAAGCATATTAGTCCTAGATCTAAGAGGGCTTTTATATAAGAAAGTGAAGGAACCTAACTTGCCCACCCTGAAAGAGAGGAGGCTATGATTACGACATATAAAATACCCACTGACTAGCTACATAGTAACATAGAAAGAAACAAAAGCGGAGAAGAGAATCAGTGATGTTAGGAAGTATATTTTCAGTTTCAAGGTAGTAAGATTGTAGGAGTGGTGGAGAGCGAACATCATACGCAGTTTTAAGAGTAGAAAGTATGGTGCTCAAATACCCGGAAACAATTGATACTGGCCAATAAAGATGGAACATGAACCAGGACTCGAATCCAGTTAATATAATCTCGTAAGAACAAACACACATGCACACACGCACGTGCGCACACACACACACACACACACACACACACACACACACACACACACACACACACACACACACACACACACACACACACAGGTCACAGGATAATGAAGATCCTTCTTCTCCTCACAAGGTCCATTATTATGTTTTGCAAGTGCTCCCTTCTGCCGTCGACCATCCCTCTTCTCATTTATCTCCTCCTGTCTCCGTTTCATCCCTTTCAGAGCATCTTTTCTACGCAGTTGGTGGAAATGGGAAAATTTTGTGAAAATGTCTAAAACAGTATTTATCTACTTTTATCAGAATCCGCTTTTCAACTTAGCTAAAATGAATTAAGTTTAATAGTCAACAGTGACTACGTTCTGTCTGACGAGCTGACGGCTCAGTGGTACCGTATTGTTTATTTTACAAAGTAGTGTATGTCTGTTGACGAGATGAGACGAGAGAGGCACGCTTAGATAGGGAGAAAGCGTTGCAGTTCCTTTTCCTGAAAGTGTACAAGCCCAGCTCATTTATGTCATTCGTAATCACCTGGATATATTTTTTTTCATGAGATCTACTGCACTAGCGTGTGCAATGTATAGACTTCAATAGCAGGCAGTAAACTCAATCAACTTTCTGACTAAAAATGTGGACTTTCTTCTGCATCAGCATAAATGTCAACATATAATAGTTAACATTAACCAGGCAGAGGCAGGGACAGAGGCAGAGGGGAAATGTCTGCAGCATTCTGGGCACGCGGCCCACCACCGGGGAGCTGGACGAAGTATTCGAGATGTACCTCTGAGTCGTTATCTGTGTTGTTTTACTCTCTATTGTATTTTTGTCAATGTATTTTGTCTTTAAATAAAACATATATTAAATATAGGGGGTGGTAGGAGAAAATTTTCAAACATCTTCAGGGAGAACCTTGAGTTTTTCCTGAAGCAAGTTTATTCTTTTCTCTGAGGATGAGGGTCCCTAGGACAGTTCCAGTGGTGGTACCTCCAGATATATATATATATATATATATATATATATATATATATATATATATATATATATATATATATATATATATATATATATATATATATACATATAGGGAGTGTGAAGGCTTACTCAGCTCTGTAACAACTTCAGACAGTATTACTAAAGCTGGCTCCTCCTCAGGAAAATTAATGAATAGAAAAAGAAATAATAACAGACAAACATAAACACTTTATTATATAGAAAATATAAAATATAAAACACTTAAATATGAAATATTAATCCTGCATTAAAGAAAATGAAAAATGAAAAATATAAATGATAACTGAATTCAACGCTAATTTAAAACTTGGGTGTCTGGTGTTGGTGACACTGTGTTGTTGAAACCGTAGCCGTTGCTGATGATGGGGGAAGGGTCGCAGGTGTTGGTTACAACCCACTGGCTCGTTCTAGTGGCCGTAAGTAATCTTTCCCGATGACAGGAGATCAGGTTCTTGACCGCTGTAATGATGAGGGGTTATGTCCTGATTCTTCATACAAGTGCACAGGCAAGTAAATGCAATATGGGACGTCTCCAGGACGTTAGTCCGTCTCCTTCAGTTTTTCTCGTTGATTGACAGGTGACCCTCTCTGTCATCCAAGCTGAAAAGATAGACAGGTTACCCACTGCTTAAATAATCACTCTCCATGATAAGTACAATACCTAAAAGACGTGGTGATTATTACAAAAGTCAACTTAGAGCAAGACTGAAAGGACTAAGTTTATTATTGGTCAAAAGTGAAGCTTTCAACCAATAAATCCACTAGAATACAAGGCAGGCATGTACTTACAGTAGTGTTGGGAGCTGTGAGTCGAGTGATTTACTGTTTGACCAGAGCCCCACACGTCACCTTTCGGGGGGGGGGAAGAGGGAAGGGAAGGGATAGTGGGAGCTAGACTGACCCTACGTTAACAAGCAGCCGGCAATCAAACTATCACTTTAGGGGTGGGGGAGAAAAGGCGGGAATAGCGGGAGCTGGACTTACCCTACCTTAACAAGTAGCCGGCAATGAAACTATTGTTACTATATATTCCCTCGCTACTCCTATCTATTGAACTTTTCCCTCACAGGGAGTTACCACCTCTAGAACTGTCCTAGGGACCCTCATTCTCAGAGAAAAGAATAAACTTGCTTTAGGGAAAACTCAAGGTTCTCCCTGAAACTGTTTGAGAATTTTCTCCTACCATCTCCTATATTTCAAGTATGTTTTATTTAAAGACAAAATGCATTGGCCAAACATTCACAAAAATACAATGGAAAGTAAAACAACATAGGTAACTCAGAGTTACATCTCGAATACTTCGTCCAGCTCCCCTGCGGTGGGCCGTGTGCCCCGAATGCTGCAGGCATTTCCTCTCTGGATCGCAACACTGAGTGTCTGAAAGAGGAAGCTGGTCGCCCTGTGGTCCTTGGTTTCTATGATGAGCTTTTCACCCAGCTCTTTGAGGAACTTTAGAGCACACTTGCCCCATGCTCCAAGGGTCTCCGACCCTATTGGAATGAAGTCATAGCTAGGGGGAAGGTCTTCATATTTTCGGATCTTCTGGGTCTCCCTGTGGCAGGCAGCTCCACCCCCTTCCACTACGGAGTATGGCAAGTAGGTGTCTGCCAATGTGGCGGCACAGGTGTAGTCCCAGGCAATCTGCTTTCCATCCTTCCAGGGCAGCATAGTGGCTCCATCAGGACGCTTTTGACTTCCATCAGACCTCTGTACTTGGGGTTCCCGTTGAGCTGGGCAACGGGCTGTGGTGAGGCTTCTCTTTATGATGTCATTGACCTCCTCATGTCTGGCATACTTCCCTTCTGCGGTGTGCCACACGAGACCATGAAGTCCGAATTGAGCAGTTGTCGCCCTGCCGCAAATACACCTATGTTCGGTGAGGATGGGGGAGGCTAGGCGAAGAGCAACACCAATCAGAATGGCCTGTGAGTCGAGACGGGTGCCCAGGGAGGAATTGGGAACAGCTAACAGGAAATCTCCTGAGTGTGGTGCTTTCACTGCCAGTAGACGAGCTTTGTCCTTTCCTGAAGCGTTGGAGAGCATTGTGTTGGCGATTTTTTTCATGATCGGTTTGTCCCAGTGGGACTGTTTGTGCTCTTTGGGAGGAGCTGGTCTACTGGAGGAGTCTGTAAGGGTGTCCCACCGAATCGCTGCTTCAGTAAACCTGGGGTCTTGAGCTCCTACCACGTCTCTGAAGCGTTCGGGAACTATCTTCTTGATTAATGCACTGGAAGCTAAACACGAAGACAAAAAAGCAGGTAAAGCAACATGCGTTGCTTTGCGCACCCCTATACTTCCCAGTCGCACTGGGAGGGTTGCCTGATCCCATTGCTCATCATCTAGTGACAGGTTCAGTGCCTTCTTTAAAGTTGATCTCAGGTGTTCGTCATATTCATCGAGTGCTGGGTTGTCAAAAGAGGGTGCACACCTCAGGAAGTGAGTCTTGGCATAGTAAGACACCTTGTGAGGAGATACAGAGCATCATGGGCATCAAGATCGCTTATTCTCTCCTCCATTCTCATCAGGTCATTCAATTTGTCCCTGAGGACAGTGTCGATGGCCTGGTGACCCAGCGGTGCTTCCAAGAGGGTACTGTTGGACGGAGTGGTAGTAGAGACTTCTGGGAGGATTCTTCGCACAGCATTGATTATTTCCTGGTTCGCTGTGATGATTTCACACTTGGAGGGATTGAGGATGAGTCCCAAGTCTTCTCCCTGTGTTTTCACCAGTTGTAGGTCCCCCCACCAGGGACTCTTCAGTACGTGCCAGAGTGCCGTCATCCAGGTACCAGATATTAAGCTCACTGCATAGGCTGGAAGTTAGTTCTCTTACTGCCAAGCAGAACCCTGCTGAACACCCTCTGATGAGAGAATTTCATGTTCTCCAAACAAAAGAATTGAGGGTTTGCTGTAGCCGGCTGAAATGAAGGGAAAAAGACTGGGGAACCGATCCCGAACAGCTGGCTAGACAGCATCTCTCTTCACCATACTAAAGGCATTTCCAAAATCAAGTTTGACTATGGCCTTGTCTTCTGGTAGGTTCCTGATGTAGACCCTTGCGGCATGAGCTGCGGCTTCACTGCCTTGAGAGACCCCAAAGCCCAGTTGGTGTGGCTGGAGTAAAGTGGCAGCTTCTAGGCGAATGTTTCTTACTGTTGCTTTGGCAACGAGACGGCGAAGAGTGTTTCCAACCGCAATGGGTCTGATTCCCCCATCCCTCTTCTTCAGAGCACATAATGAGGCTCCAAAAAAGAAAGGTTTAATTTCTCCTGGGATTCGCCCAGCCAGGCAGTTGTTGACGATAGTTGTTAACTCGGTGAGAAGAATTGATGCAGATTCACCGAGTACTGGATTTACCATCTCTTTGAGGTGCTGAGGTCGAATTCCAGTGTAACCTCCTGCAGATCCTGCTGGAAATGACACGATCGCCTTATAGACTTCCGATTCTGGGAGAATTAATTGTTCAGTGATGGGGTTTTCCTCAGGGTTGTCGTTGATGGCTATGGTGTCCCTGGTTGGATGCTTGTCTCTTAGTGCTTGGGCTGTGGTCTCATCCTTGGGGGCTACCGTGTCGTCACTTGTAATTATTCTTATTGCTCCCACTGTGTTACCTTCGATTTTTTTGCTAACCTGTGCGCAGATTTTCTCGTTTTCAGTGAGACTTTTCTTGGGTCTACCTCTTTGGTTCCTGCAGTGATGGGGCAGAGGGACACAGTTGTCCGTTCTTGGGTAGTTGCGCATTGCTTTGATAACTGACGTGGTTAGCAGTTTGCCTCGTTTTTCAGGAACTGCAAGACAGACATTGCCGAATAAGAGTAGGTTGCGCCATGCTTGGATGGTGCCTCGGGTTTCTAAGTTGGTGGAACCTCTATTCACCTGCTTAAGAAGGTCTGTGTATTTCCCTGCTGCATATGGGCGAGCCGCTTTAGGGATGTGGGATAGTGTACTGTTAGCAGTGGATTTAAATGCCAACAGAAGGTTATCGCAAGTGACGAGGTTGCCATTCGAATTGTCATCTGCCTGTGGAGGCTGTGGGCTGCTCTCTGCTGGGGGCATATGTGATCCCGCACACCCATTGTGTGCACGAATGCGACCATCCCTGTTGCGTGCTCGAAACTCTCCACACACCTGACATGTGCCTCTTCTTTCATTGTTGGGTGCATTGTTTCCCTGGCTTTGTGGCTGGCTGGCTACATCATCTGCCATACCTCAAACTGTGTGGTAAGCCCAGGCTGAAGGGAAAATGGCGCATGGCACATACTGCATGTAATTCATGGCGGTGGTGGGGGGAGGAGAGGGGTCTCCCGTCCTTGTGGTGGACGGTGCAAGAAAGGGAGGAGTGGAAGATGTGTGATGAGGCGGAGTATGCAATAAGATGAAATAATGAAATTCCAAACGCTTTCGTGATTTCTCACATTATCAAGTAACTATAAAAATAAAAATTTAACAGAAAGGCATATATTGTAAGGATGAGACTACACCTCACGGCCACCTCAAGACCACGTGACTTTTTGTGATGATGTAGGTAGGTAGTCAAGGATCCGTGAACCACTACCTATAGTCTACCCAAAATTTAAATTTTTCTAATGTTTCTTAAATTCTTCCCAAATTTCATTAATTATAATGAATCCAATTTGTATAACCCAAAAGCAATATTCATATTATTAACCAAACTGTTTTTTATGAGACTTGATTCTATTGTAATCCTCTCGACAATGGACTAACTAGATACAACTTTCTCAACCTTTTTAAAATCAATTGGATGATTAAAATCTCTCACATGAATAAACAGATCATGAGAATCTTGTTCACTTCTAATGCTATATTTATGGTGTTTTAATCTTATCGCATATTTTACAAGGAATCTTGCAATCACAACCGTCAGTATTTGTGGGGGAATTTCTTATCAAAAGATTTTTTACTATATCAAGATATTTAAATACAACTTTCATATCAACTTGGTTGATATGCTTTCTCTACTTAAGTAGAGAAGGCATATCAACCAAGTTTTCATGGTAAAGGAGAACCAACATGTTTTTTAGCTGAATAAGGTTAGTTGTCTCTTTTTGAACTCTAAAAATATTTATAAGAATTTATTAAGTTTCTTGGGGATTTAGACCATTAGCTACGTCATAAATTTTCAAGATTTCTTCATCTATAAACTCTGGGCTACAAATACGTAAAGCTCTCAAGAACACTGATGAAAATACAAACTTTATCTTGATGTGAAGAATAATAGTATACATAGGAACCGTTACCTGAAGAGTTTCTGTAAATTTTAAATTTAAAATCAGGGTTCCCCTTAATAATTAAAGCATCACTGTGCTCAAGCACAGTGATGTTTATATTAGCTAACAACTGCTTCACAGACAAAGCGTTGTGGGCTGGCGCGTTGTCTTGGTGCAAAATCCTCCCGTTTCTCAACAATTTTGAAAGTTTCCTTCTCACACATTCACGCAGTTTCATCAAGACTTCAATGTAATAATCGTGATGTACCGTCTGGCTGCTGGGAACCCACTTTGCTATCACAGTATCCTGGATATCGCACACAACAATCAACATGAACTTGAACTTCGAACGATTTATGCTTGCTTTTTTTGGTCTTGTTGAAGTCCACTGCATTGATTATTGCTTGGTTTCCGGATCATACATAAATATCCAAGTTTCGTCACATGCAATTGCCGAAATCAACAAATCTTGTTCAGCCTCATTCTGTTGCAAAAGATCCAAACACAATTTCTTGCGACGTTCTTTTTGTTCATTTGACAGTATTTTTGGAACCGTTTTTACCCAAACCTTTCTCATATTCAATTCTTCCGTTAGGATGCGTTCAACACTTTCCCTGCCCAAATGAACTGTCTCAGTTACTGCTCGAACACCCAACCTTATGTCTTTTCAAATCACGTTTTGCACTTTTTCAGTGTTGTCATCGGTCGCTGCTGTGTGAGGGCGGCCTGGGCGATCATCATCTCTCACGCTCTCTGCCTGATACGTGATGGTCATGGTTTCACTCAAGGAATTAGGACCTGTTTTTCCTGGTATCCTGGGTTCGCCAAAGAGTGTGATAGATAAACTATGGCCGTACTTGACGCAGTCTGTGAATTCAAGTCAAGTGGTAATGAATGACTGTCAATGAAAATACAGTAAGGTAGCCGGGGGAGGGGGGGCCACTGACGCAGACAGAACACAGTAACACTCATCAAGGGCGAAAACTTAAGTATATTTACGTTGTTTTTATGTTGCATAGGCAGGATCCATACATAGCTTTAAGAAGAGGTATGATAAAGCCCTTGAAGCAGGGAGAGTGACCTAGCAGCGATCAGTGAAGAGCAGGGGCCAGTAGTTGCAATTCGACCCCTGCACCACAATTAGGTGAGTACACGCACATACACACACACACATACACACACACACACACACACACACACACACACACACACACACACGCACACACACAGTCATAGAGTTGTAAGGCAGTGGAATAGCCTAGAAAATGACGTAGTGGAGGCAGGAACCATACACAGTTTTAAGACGAGGTTTGATAAAGCTCATGGAGCGGGGAGAGAGAGGGCCTAGTAGCAACCGGTGAAGAGGCGGGGCCAGGAGCTAGGACTCGACCCCTGCAACCACAAATAGGTGAGTACAAATAGGTGAGTACACGCACACACACACACACACACACACGCACACACACACTCACACACACACACACACACACACACACACACACACACACACGCACATACACACACATACACACACACACACACGCACACACACACACACACACACACACACACACACACACACACATACACACACACACGCACATACACACACACACACATACACACACGCACATACACACACACACACACACATACAGAGGGAGCAGAGATATTGTGTGAGCCATTAACAAAGATCTTCAACACATCATGTGAAACTGGGCAACTCCCTGAGGTATGGAAAATGGCAAATGTAGTCCCAATTTTTAAAAAGGGAGACAGACATGAGGCACTAAACTACAGACCTGTATCACTAACGTGTATAGTATGCAAGGTCATGGAGAAGATCATCAGGAGGAGAGTGGTGGGGCACCTGGAAAGAAACAAGTGTATAATTGACAACCAGCACGGTTTCAGGGAAGGAAAATCCTGTGTCACAAACCTACTAGAGTTTTATGACAAGGTGACAGAAGTAAGACAAGAGAGAGAGGGGTGGATCGACTGCGTATTTTTGGACTGCAAGAAGGCCTTCGACACAGTTCCTCACAAGAGGTTACTGCAAAAGCTAGAGGACCAGGCACACATAACAGGAAAGGCACTGCAATGGATCAGAGAATATCTGACAGGGAGGCAACAACGAGTCATGGTACGCGACGAGGTGTCAGAGTGGGCGCCTGTGACAAGTGGGGTTCCACAGGGGTCAGTCCTAGGACCTGTGCTGTTCTTGGTATACGTGAACGACATAACGGAAGGGATAGACTCAGAAGTGTCCTTGTTTGCAGACGATGTGAAGTTAATGAGAAGAATCAAATCGGACGAGGATCAGGCAGGACTACAAAGAGATCTGGACAGGCTACAAGCCTGGTCCAGCAACTGGCTCCTTGAATTTAACCCTGCCAAATGCAAAGTCATGAAGATTGGGGAAGGGCAAAGAAGACCGCAGACACAATATAGTTTAGATGGCCAAAGACTGCAAACCTCACTCAAGGAAAAAGATCTGGGGGTGAGTATAACACCGAGCATATCTCCTGAGGCGCACATCAATCAGATAACTGCTGCAGCATACGGGCGCCTGGCAAACCTACGGATAGCGTTCCGATACCTCAGTAAGGATTCGTTTAAGACTCTGTACACCATCTACGTCAGGCCCATACTGGAGTATGCAGCACCAGTTTGGAATCCACACCTAGTCAAGCACGTCAAGAAATTAGAGAAAGTGCAAAGGTTTGCAACAAGACTAGTCCCAGAGCTACGGGGATTGTCCTATGAAGAAAGGTTGAGGGAAATCGGCCTGACGACACTGTAGGCCAGGAGGGTCAGGGGAGACATGATAACGACATATAAAATACTGCGCGGAATAGACGAGGTGGACAAAGACGGGATGTTCCAGAGATGGGACACAGACACAAGAGGTCACAATTGGAAGTTGAAGACTCAGATGAATCAAAGGGATGTTAGGAAGTATTTCTTCAGTCATAGAGTAGTCAGGCCATGGAATAGCCTAGAAAGTGATGTGGTGGAGGCAGGAACCATACATAGTTTTAAGGCGAGGTATGATAGAGCTCATGGGGCAGGGAGAGAGAGGACCTAGTAGCAATCAGCGAAGAGGCGGGGCCAGGAGCTATGACTCGACCCCTGCAACCACAAATAGGTGAGTACAAATAGGTGAGTACACACACACACACACACACACACACACACACACACACACACACACACACACACACGCACACACACAAACACACACACACACACACACACACACAAACACACACACACACACACACACACACACACACACACACACACACACACACACACACACACACACACACACACACACACACACTCCCATAAACCACGGCAGATTATGATAAGATAAAACACCAACATACACTGTTGATTATAGACATTAAATATCAACGCCATGTTTCAACAAACCACATTTTGTCCTGGTGGATAAACACCATCATTCAATTAAGAATAATGTTTTGTTGGCACTAAGTAGAGACACAAACTTTAGCATGTGAATTCCATAAGCCTTATTTGACTCGTATACTACACAGTCTTATCAGCATAACTGTGTCTCAATTTCAATTATTTTTTTTGGTCACAAAAAAACCTTGCAAGCATTTCTCGTCATAAAGTTTGGCTGACAGTGAAAAGTTGTCACAATTAAACTTAACACAGAGTGAAATGTTGTCACAATTAAACTTAACACAGAGTGAAAAGTTGTCACAATTAAACTTAACACAGAGTGAAAAGTTGTCACAATTAAACTTAACACAGAGTGAAATGTTGTTACAATTAAACTTAACACAGAGTGAAATGTTGTTACAATTAAACTTAACACAGAGTGAAATGTTGTCACAATTAAACTTAACACAGAGTGAAAAGTTGTCACAATTAAACTTAACACAGAGTGAAAAGTTGTCACAATTAAACTTAACACAGAGTGAAAAGTTGTCACAATTAAACTTAACACAGAGTGAAATGTTGTCACAATTAAACTTAACACAGAGTGAAATGTTGTCACAATTAAACTTAACACAGAGTGAAATGTTGTCACAATTAAACTTAACACAGAGTGAAAAGTTGTCACAATTAAACTTAACACAGAGTGAAAAGTTGTCACAATTAAACTTAACACAGAGTGAAATGTTGTTACAATTAAACTTAACACAGAGTGAAATGTTGTCACAATTAAACTTAACACAGAGTGAAAAGTTGTCACAATTAAACTTAACACAGAGTGAAATGTTGTCACAATTAAACTTAACACAGAGGGCAAAAGGTGTTACAATCAAAACATTATTTCTAACATTCGTCTTTTCTTCAATACCATCTTCAGTACGCTGCTACAATCTCGGTAATATAATTTTGTATCAGAAATATCGTGACTAATTACGAGCTTATCAAATTATCGCATGAGGATAATTATTATGATAATCACGGAGAGGCACGAGTTTCGTAGGGGTCATGCAGCTCCTGGGAGAACAGGTAGGAATCGTGATTAATCAAATGACTGTAACATTAGCATCAATTCATTCGATCAAAATCCTTTTTAGTTCACCTAGACACTACTGTGAGGGTTACCATATGCGGGACATAAACGATGCAGTTCAGTTTTCTTCGGTTGGGATAAAGTTCTGGTACCGCTTAATGATTTTCCACCTGATGTAGGATGCCTTGTTTTTGGGGGAAACTTCGCTAGATCCATTTAGTTACTAAGTAATTACGTAAACGATTTTCATGAAGCAAATAATTTTCACGAGTTTTTAATAAGCAGAGGTAGAAAAAATAAGAGGAATCTTATAAAAACAATATATACCCTAGCATGCCAACTCTGCAAGAATAAGTAAAAGTGTGTGAAGGGCTGGAGGCTCGATTCTCCTATGAGGGTACAAAGACTGTCTCGACCCAGCCATGGCAGAGGGAAACCACGGGTGATTTATTGGGAATATTTAGATGACGTGCTGTTGGAGTGCGAGCACAGTAACATTTATGAAAGGATTCAGGAAAACCGGATTTGATTCCAGGATTTTGGAAGTACAGTGCCTATGCTTTAAAGGAGAGCTAGGGATATTTGCAGTTTTAAACTGTAGTACTGGCTCGTTCTGGCACGACAGTAACAGAATAAGTGATGGTGAAGGTATTTCTTCTTTCTTGGGTCATCCTACCTTGGTGAGAGACGGCCGGTAGGTTAATATTTTATTTGGATGACTGCAATAACAGTTATACTGTAATTCTTTGAGGTCTGATCAATGCTAACTAATTGACCAACGCAGTAAATATATTAACACTAGATACCTAGAAACATAGCCGGGACCAACCTTGTTGGAATGTAGAGAGATGACCTTCCTGTGTAGTAGCTGCAGAGAGATGACCTTCCTGTGTAGTAGCTGCAGAGAGATGACCTTCCTGTGTAGTAGCTGCAGAGAGATGACCTTCCTGTGTAGTAGCCCCAGAGAGATGACCTTCCTGTGTAGTAGCCCCAGAGAGATGACCTTCCTGTGTAGTAGCTGCAGAGAGATGACCTTCCTGTGTAGTAGCTGCAGAGAGATGACCTTCCTGTGTAGTAGCTGCAGAGAGATGACCTTCCTGTGTAGTAGCTGCAGAGAGATGACCTTCCTGTGTAGTAGCTGCAGAGAGATGACCTTCCTGCGTAGTAGCTACAGAGAGATGACCTTCCTATGTAGTAGCCCCAGAGAGATGACCTTCCTGTGTAGTAGCTGCAGAGAGATGACCTTCCTGTGTAGTAGCGGCAGAGAGATGACCTTCCTGTGTAGTGGCTGCAGAAAGATGACCTTCCTGTGTAGTAGCCCCAGAGAGATGACCTTCCTGTGTAGTAGCTGCAGAGAGATGACCTTCCTGTGTAGTAGCTGCAGAAAGATGACCTTCCTGTGTAGTAGCTGCAGAGAGATGACCTTCCTGTGTAGTAGCTGCAGAAAGATGACCTTCCTGTGTAGTAGCTGCAGAGAGATGACCTTCCTGTGTAGTAGCTGCAGAGAGATGACCTTCCTGTGTAGTAGCTGCAGAAAGATGACCTTCCTGTGTAGTAGCTGCAGAGAGATGACCTTCCTGTGTAGTAGCTGCAGAGAGATGACCTTCCTGTGTAGTAGCTGCAGAGAGATGACCTTCCTGTGTAGTAGCTGCAGAGAGATGACCTTTCTGTGTAGTAGCTGCAGAGAGATGACCTTCCTGTGTAGTAGCTGCAGAGAGATGACTTTCCTGTGTAGTAGCTGCAGAGAGATGACCTTCCTGTGTAGTAGCCCCAGGAAGATGACCTTCCTGTGTAGTAGAACTAGAGAGATGACCTTCCTGTGTAGTAGCCCCAGAGAGATGACCTTCCTGTATAGTAGCCCCAGAGAGATGACCTTCCTGTGTAGTAGCCCCAGAGAGATGACCTTCCTGTATAGTAGCCCCAGAGAGATGACCTTCCTGTGTAGTAGCCCCAGAGAGATGACCTTCCTGTCTAGTAGCCCCAGAGAGATGACCTTCCTGTGTAGTAGCCCCAGATAGATGACCTTCCTGTGTAGTAGCTGCAGAGAGATGACCTTCCTGTATAGTAGCTGCACAGAGATGACCTTCCTGTGTAGTAGCTGCAGAGAGATGACCTTAGTGTGTAGTAGCCCCAGAGAGATGACCTTCCTGTGTAGTAGCTGCAGAGAGATGACCTTCCTGTGTAGTAGCTGCAGAGAGATGACCTTCCTGTGTAGTAGCTGCAGAGAGATGACCTTCCTGTGTAGTAGCTGCAGAGAGATGACCTTCCTGTGTAGTAGCTGCAGAGAGATGACCTTCCTGTGTAGTAGCCCCAGAGAGATGACCTTCCTGTGTAGTAGCCCCAGAGAGATGACCTTCCTGTGTAGTAGCCCCAGAGAGATGACCTTCCTGTGTAGTAGCCCCAGAGAGATGACCTTCCTGTGTAGTAGCCCCAGAGAGATGACCTTCCTGTGTAGTAGCCCCAGAGAGATGACCTTTCTGTGTAGTAGCCCCAAAGAGATGACTTCCTGTATAGTAGCCCTAGAGAGATGACCTTCCTGTGTAGTAGCCCTAGAGAGATGACCTTCCTGTATAGTAGCCCCAGAGAGATGACCTTCCTGTGTAGTAGCCCCAGAGAGATGACCTTCCTGTCTAGTAGCCCCAGAGAGATGACCTTCCTGTGTAGTAGCCCCAGATAGATGACCTTCCTGTGCAGTAGCTGCAGAGAGATGACCTTCCTGTATAGTAGCTGCACAGAAATGACCTTCCTGTGTAGTAGCTGCAGAGAGATGACCTTACTGTGTAGTAGCCCCAGAGAGATGACCTTCCTGTGTAGTAGCTGCAGAGAGATGACCTTCCTGTGTAGTAGCTGCAGAGAGATGACCTTCCTGTGTAGTAGCTGCAGAGAGATGACCTTCCTGTGTAGTAGCTGCAGAGAGATGACCTTCCTGTGTAGTAGCTGCAGAGAGATGACCTTCCTGTGTAGTAGCCCCAGAGAGATGACCTTCCTGTGTAGTAGCCCCAGAGAGATGACCTTTCTGTGTAGTAGCCCCAGAGAGATGACCTTCCTGTGTAGTAGCCCCAGAGAGATGACCTTCCTGTGTACTAGCCCCAGAGAGATGACCTTCCTGCGTAGTAGCCCCAGAGAGATGACCTTTCTGTGTAGTAGCCCCAAAGAGATGACTTCCTGTGTAGTAGCTGCAGAGAGATGACCTTCCTGTGTACTAGCCCCAGAGAGATGACCTTCCTGTGTAGTAGCCCCAGAGAGATGACCTTCCTGTGTAGTAGCCCCAGAGAGATGACCTTCCTGTGTAGTAGCCCCAGAGAGATGACCTTCCTGTGTAGTAGCTGCAGAGAGATGACCTTCCTGTGTAGTAGCCCCAGAGAGATGACCTTCCTGTGTAGTAGCTGCAGAGAGATGACCTTCCTGTGTAGTAGCTGCAGAGAGATGACCTTCCTGTGTAGTAGCCCCAGAGAGATGACCTTCCTGTGTAGTAGCCCCAGAGAGATGACCTTCTTGTGTACTAGCCCCAGAGAGATGACCTTCCTGTGTACTAGCCCCAGAGAGATGACCTTCCTGTGTAGCAGCCCCAGAGAGATGACCTTCCTGTGTAGCAGCCCCAGAGAGATGACCTTCCTGTGTAGCAGCCCCAGAGAGATGACCTTCCTGTGTAGCAGCCCCAGAGAGATGACCTTCCTGTGTAGCAGCCCCAGAGAGAGATATCTCCCTCATTGTTCCAGATCACAATCGTCAAGTCTTCATAATCATTACATGAATTAAAATTATTACTATTATAAATATAACAATTATAAGCATTATTGCCCTGTAAACTTTACTAATATTTACTCATGTACACGGCAATAAAAATTATGGAAAATATAAAAGATATGATTAATTATAATAAACTATGCAATTACTGTTTAATTTACTTGTTGCACACAGTACACACTACACTACCAGTCTGTAACATTCCCAGAATTATTTGAGGCAGTATATTAAAAAATATCGTGTTTTCGTAGGTTAAAAGAGGACAAATTTTTAACCTTATTCTTCCCTTTACAAATCTCTAGTTCAACCGAACTAGAGATCTGTTAACTTCGTTCATCTCAACGTCGTTCATTTCAACTAAAACGATGTGTGATTCACCCTGGGGCGGTTTGAGTCTTAGGAGCAAAGTTTCTTTACACTTGCTGCCTATCCTCACCTTAAAGTAAGTAGACACCTGGGTGTTAGCGTTCCTGTGCGGCTCATCCTGCTCAGGACGAGACGTAAAGTCTCCTTACACCTGCTGTACGCCTTCACTCACCAGTAAACAGGTACCTACGTATCAGTTCATTGCTGTGGGAGGCATCGTGGGAAATGGCATTATTCCTTAATTAGAGCTGCTCTTTCAAATTAATTGTGGTACAACACACCTGTATAATTCTAATGTACAGTGAGAATTATCATAGTTGCTCTTTTCTGATGGAAGAGTCAGGTTAGTAGGAGTCTGGGAGGTAATGCGATGGAAGGATGATGAAAGGGAACAGAGAAAAGTGATAAAACTGAGTAAATGGCAAGGCAGTGAAAGATTGGATATGAGATCAGAGGAACCGAGTATAAATGAAGAACATGACTTTATATATTTAATAGTATATGTACTGGCAGAGGGAAGGTCTGTGAAAGACGAGGTGAAGGAAATAAATGAATGAGTTTAAATGGTAGGAGGAATGTTGAGGTGCCTACGCCAAGAAAAAAAGAATTGGATGTAGTAAGAGGGAATTAATGGAGTAAAGAGGGTATTTATCTTTGAATGTTGCTGTTGGTGGTAGTGGAGATGCGCTAGTGGACAATGTATGGTGTGAGAGTTATAAGAATGGAGGGACATTGCAGAAGGCCTACTGGCCCATACAAGGCAGGAATATCTTTTTTTTTTCTTTGTCAAAATGTTTGAGACAGAATATAAAGAAGAAACTTGGTTTTGCGTCACTTCCACGAGTTTATTTTGCTGAAAAACACCAAAAGGAATAGAATGTTTGATGATATGAATGAAATAATTCAGATGGGTTGAATGAATGAAGATGAATGAAGATGAATGAAGAATGAATGAAGATGAATGAAGAATGAATGAAGATGAATGAACAATGAATGAAGATGGCATTCTGAAACACAGAAACCTTAGTTCTGGTTTTCCTTCTGTTAAAATTTGACTCTCGCACATATTGTCGAATGGAAAATAATCTTCCGAACCTGACATTTGCCTTGAACTTTACTGTTGCGTCAGTTCTCCCAACATTAGCAGATGTGAACCTAATTGTGTCTTTCCCCAGTTATATCTTACCACTTGATAATCGTCCAGAACGGAGCAAAACATTCTTTAAAGTCTCCATTCCAAAATATGGAAGAGTCATGAAGGGCAGCAGCACGGCACTGTAACTTTGTCCTTATTTGTTGTGTATTTTAGTGATAAATTGTGTCTTATGTTAACAATAGCTAAAAATACCGAAAAGTTGATGAACAACATATATATATATATATATATATATATATATATATATATATATATATATATATATATATATATATATATATATATATATATATATATATATATATATATATATATATATATAAATAAGCGACTATTGGCAGAAAGGTGGGCTAGTACAAAGATGAGTAGTGGGGGGGGGGGTTGAAGAGGGTTGGAATAGTTTTAAAAATGCAGTATTAGAATGTGGGGCAGAAGTTTGTGGTTATAGGAGGGTGGGGGCAGGAGGAAAGAGGAGTGATTGGTGGAATGATGAAGTAAAGGATGTGATAAAAGAGAAAAAGGTAGCTTATGAGAGGTTTTTACAAACCAGAAGTGTTATAAGAAGAGCAGAGTATATGGAGAGTAAAAGAAAGGTGAAGAGAGTGGTGAGAGAGTGCAAAAGGAGATCAGATGATAGAGTGGGAGAGGCACTGTCAAGAAATTTTAATGAAAATAAGAAAAAATTTTGGAGTGAGTTAAACAAGTTAAGAAAGCCTAGGGAAAGTATGGATTTGTCAGTTAAAAACTGAGTAGGGGAGTTAGTAGATGGGGAGATGGAGGTATTAGGTAGATGGCGAGAATATTTTGAGGAACTTTTAAATGTTAAGGAAGAAAGAGAGGAAGTAATTTCATGCACTGGTCAGGAAGGTATACCATCTTTTAGGAGTGAAGAAGAGCAGAATGTAAGTGTGGGGGAGGTACGTGAGACATTACGTAGAATGAAAGGAGGTAAAGCAGCTGGAACTGATGGGATCATGACAGAAATGTTAAAAGCAGGGGGGGATATAGTGTTGGAGTGGTTGGTACTTTTGTTTAATAAATGTATGAAAGAGGGGAAGGTACCTAGGGATTGGCGGAGAGCATGTATAGTCCCTTTATATAAAGGGAAAGGGGACAAAAGAGACTGTAAAATTTATAGAGGAATAAGTTTATTGAGTATACCAGGAAAAGTGTACGGTAGGGTTATAATTGAAAGAATTAGAGGTAAGGCAGAATGTAGGATTGCGGATGAGCAAAAAGGTTTCAGAGTGGGTAGGGGATGTGTAGATCAAGTGTTTACATTGAAGCATATATGTGAACAGTATTTAGATAAAGGTAGGGAAGTTTTTATTGCATTTATGGATTTAGAAAAGGCATATGATAGAGTGGATAGAGGAGCAATGTGGCAGATGTTGCAAGTATATGGAATAGGTGGTAAGTTATTAAATGCTGTAAAGAGTTTTTATGAGGATAGTGAGGCTCAGGTTAGGGTGTGTAGAAGAGAGGGAGAATACTTCCCGGTAAAAGTAGGTCTTAGACAGGGATGTGTAAAGTCACCATGGTTGTTTAATATATTTATAGATGGGGTTGTAAAGGAAGTAAATGCTAGGGTGTTCGGGAGAGGGGTGGGATTAAATTTTGGGGAATCAAATTCAAAATGGGAATTGACACAGTTACTTTTTGCTGATGATACTGTGCTTATGGGAGATTCTAAAGAAAAATTGCAAAGGTTAGTGGATGAGTTTGGGAATGTGTGTAAAGGTAGAAAGTTGAAAGTGAACATAGAAAAGAGTAAGGTGATGAGGCTATCAAATGATTTAGATAAAGAAAAATTGAATATCAAATTGTGGAGGAGGAGTATGGAAGAAGTGAATGTTTTCAGATACTTGGGAGTTGACGTGTCGGCGGATGGATTTATGAAGGATGAGGTTAATCATAGAATTGATGAGGGAAAAAATGTGAGTGGTGCGTTGAGGTATATGTGGAGTCAAAAAACGTTATCTATGGAGGAAAAGAAGGGAATGTATGAAAGTATAGTAGTACCAACACTCTTATATGGGTGTGAAGCTTGGGTGGTAAATGCAGCAGCGAGGAGACGGCTGGAGGCGGTGGAGATGTCCTGTTTAAGGGCAATGTGTGGTGTAAATATTATGCAGAAAATTCGGAGTGTGGAAATTAGGAAAAGGTGTGGAGTTAATAAAAGTATTAGTCAGAGGGCAGAAGAGGGGTTGTTGAGGTGGTTTGGTCATTTAGAGAGAATGGATCAAAGTAGAATGACATGGAAAGCATATAAATCTATAGGGGAAGGAAGGAGGGGTAGGGGTCGTCCTCGAAAGGGTTGGAGAGAGGGGGTAAAGGAGGTTTTGTGGGAGAGGGGCTTGGACTTCCAGCAAGCGTGCGTGAGCGTGTTAGATAGGAGTGAATGGAGACGAATGGTACTTGGGACTTGACGATCTGTTGGAGTGTGAGCAGGGTAATATTTAGTGAAGGGATTCAGGGAAACCGGTTATTTTCATATAGTCGGACTTGAGTCCTGGAAATGGGAAGTACAATGCCTGCACTTTAAAGGAGGGGTTTGGGATATTGGCAGTTTGGAGGGATATGTTGTGTATCTTTATATGTGTATGCTTCTAAACTGTTGTGTTCTGAGCACCTCTGCAAAAACAGTGATAATGTGCGATTGTGGTGAAAGTGTTGAATGATGATGAAAGTATTTTCTTTTTGGGGATTTTCTTTCTTTTTTGGGTCACCCTGCCTCGGTGGGAGACGGCCGACTTGTTGAATATATATATATATATATATATATATATATATATATATATATATATATATATATATATATATATATATATATATATATATATATATATATATATATATATATATATATATAATATATATACACACACACTCCAGTAAAAATACACGAGGCAACCACTAAACTAGGAGATAACTCAATGTTAAATGTCCAAGATTTCTTAACATTTTATCTCCTCTCTCAACAAGGTAACTTAGCGGGTCATGCACACAGTTCTTGGTCAATTAAGCTGTCGTGCTTAAGCTGGAAGCCATTCCGCCAGCGCAGAGTGAATGATCAAGGAAACAGCCAGTAGGCCTGGTCCAAGACCAGGACACTGGGGCAGCGACCGCATTCCCCAAAACCCACTAACAAATAGTCAAAAGGTATGCCTGACAAAAATTACAGAATTATTTTCAGCGACAATGAACGTCTATTTCACTGCGTAAAATTGTGATGTCTGCGAACTTCAGGCAAGACATGTATTAAATGAATGATGGCGGTTTTTTTATTTTTGTGTGTTTGGGGGGGGGAGGGGCGAGTCTACCTCGGTATCAGACGGCCGGTGAGTTAAAAACATTACAACATTTCGCATATTATTTATACCAAACATTATATAACAAAAATCTTTTTCTGATGATTTAAACCCACATTTTTCCCAAATTTTCGTACTTTAAGGGTCATAAATTCAGTGTGAGTACAACTGCGTCGAGAAATGCTAATTGCGGAGGCGTGCACATTGGTATTCCGCGCGGCTATGTGAAAACTATTGCCTTAAAACTGCGGTCTTTGTGAAAAATGGGGCCTATTTAGCAGGAATTCTGGGAAATAAAAGGCAACTGCATGTAGTGGAATGTGTGTGATAAACAGGAAGCGAGGAAGAGGGAGAGAGAGAGAGAGAGAGAGAGAGAGAGAGAGAGAGAGAGAGAGTGTGTGTATGTGTGTGTGTGTTTGCGCGCGTGTGTGAGTACTCACCTATGTGTATTCATCTATTTGTAGTTACAGTGGTCAAGACGAAGCTTCTGGAGCCACCTCTTCGCTGGTAGTTACTATGTTCCCTCTCTCTCTGCTCCAAGAACTTTATCATAACTTTTCTTAAAGCTATGAATGGATTATGCCTCCACTACATCACTCTCCAGATTGTTCCATTTCTTGAGAGTTCAGTGAATAAAGAAATACTTTCTAACATCACTGTGACTCATCTGGGTTTTCAAATCTCAGTAGTGACCCCTTGTTGCTGTTTCCAATCTCTGAAACATTCTGTCTCTATTCATCTTGTCGATTCCTCTCAGTGTTTTATATGTCGTTATCATGTCGTCCCTATCCCTCCTGTTCTCCACTGTTGTCAGTTCGATTTCCCTTAACTTCTCCTCGTTGGAAATGCATCTTAGCTCCGAGATTAGTCTCGTTCCAAACCTTTGCACTTTCTCTAATTTATTGACGTGCTTGGCCAAATGTGGGTCCCATACTGGTGCTGCATACTCCAATATAGGCCTGGCGTACACAGTGTACAGAGTCTTCAATGATTCCTTACTCAGGATTCGAAACGCTTTTTTAGGCTTTGCAAGGCGTCCATATGCTGCAGCAGTTCTTTGGTTGATGTGCGCCTCAGGAGATGTGCTAGGTATGATAATCATCCCAAGATCCTTTTCCTTGAGTGAGGTTTGCAGCCTTTGGCTCCTTAAAGGGTACTACGTCTGTGGTCTTCTTTGACCCTCTAAAAGCAAATTGTCGGACCAGGTTTGCAGTCTGTCCAGATCCCTTTGTAGTCCTCGTCCACTTGAATTCTCCGCATTAGCTTCACATTGCCTGCAAACAGGGACACTTTTTAATCCATTCAGTCATGTCATTCACACATACCAGAAACAGCACCGGCCCTAGGACTGACCCCTGTGGAACCTCACTGGTTGCTTGCGTCCAGTCTGACACCTCGTCACTCTGAAGCGTTTGGCTTCATTCGTAGTCAGATTACAAAAGAGGTGACTACACAAGTATGAGGAACTTCCTACACGAGGTTCAGGGAAAAAGAGAATTGGCAGGAAAATAAGTAAATTATGTGATGGAATATGTAACAACAATATGCAAGAAAGCAGAGAAGAGGCTCGTACCCAAGGGCAATAGAAATAATGAGAAGGCCAGGACGATCCCTTGTGTGTGTGTGTGTGTGTGTGTGTGTGTGTGTGTATGTGTGTGTGTGTGTGTGTGTGTGGGTAGAAGTATGTATGTGTGTGGGAATGTACTCACCTAATTGTGGTTGCAGGGGTCGAGACTCAACTCCTGGCCCCGTGTGTGTGGGGGAGTGTTTGTGGATGTATGTAATGGTATACGGGGTGTCACTCGTCTAACGTTTTATGTGTGTGCGTATCTTGTGTACACACGACTAATAGTGTGTGCATGTACACATGACTTATAGTGTGTGCATGTACATACGACGTACGGTGTATGAGCGTACACATGACATGTACGCGCTGCTGTCCTTTGACTTTCCTGTCAACACCTCGACTTCCAACTTTGTTGTATAATAATGTATTCATTACATGTATATTCTGTTGTGAAATATTATCTATCTAGACCGTTGTTGCCAAGTCTACTAGTGGCCCCAAGTCTACTAGTGGCCCCAAGTCTACTAGTGGCCCCAAGTCTACTAGTGGCCCCAAGTCTACTAGTGGCCCCAAGTCTACTAGTGGCCCCAAGTCTACTAGTGGGCACAAGTCTACTAGTGGCCCCAAGTCTACTAGTGGGTACAAGTCTACTAGTGAACTCAAATCTATTAGTGGACACAAGTCTACTAGTGGGCACAAGTCTACTAGTGGCCCCAAGTCTACTAGTGGCCCCAAGTCTACTAGTGGGCACAAGTCTACTAGTGGGCACAAGTCTACTAGTGAACGCAAGTCTACTAGTGGACTCAAATCTATTAGTGGACACAAGTCTACTAGTGGGCACAAGTCTACTAGTGGGCACAAGTCTACTAGTGGCCCCAAGTCTACTAGTGGGCACAAGTCTACTAGTGGGCACAAGTCTACTAGTGGGCACAAGTCTACTAGTGGGCACAAGTCTACTAGTGGGCACAAGTCTACTAGTGGCCCCAAGTCCACTAGTGGGCACAAGTCTACTAGTGGGCACAAGTCTACTAGTGGGCACAAGTCAACTAGTGGGCACAAGTCTACTAGTGGCCCCAAGTCTACTAGTGGGCACAAGTCTACTAGTGGCCCCAAGACTACTAGTGGGCACAAGTCTACTAGTGGCCCCAAGTCTACTAGTGGGCACAAGTCTACTAGTGGGCACAAGTCTACTAGTGGGCACAAGTCTACTAGTGGGCACAAGTCTACTAGTGGCCCAAAGTCTACTAGTGGCCCCAAGTCTACTAGTGGGCACAAGTCTACTAGTGGGCACAAGTCTACTAGTGGGCACAAGTCTACTAGTGGGCACAAGTCTACTAGTGGGCACAAGTCTACTAGTGGCCCCAGACTACTAGTGGGCACAAGTCTACTAGTGGGCACAAGTCTACTAGTGACCCCAAGACTACTAGTGGGCACAAGTCTACTAGTGGGCATAAGTCTACTAGTGGCCCCAAGAATACTAGTGGGCACAAGTCTACTAGTGGGCACAAGTCTACTAGTGGCCCCAAGACTACTAGTGGGCACAAGTCTACTAGTGGGCACAAGTCTACTAGTGGCCCCAAGACTACTAGTGGGCACAAGTCTACTAGTGGGCACAAGTCTACTAGTGGCCCCAAGACTACTAGTGGGCACAAGTCTACTAGTGGCCCCAAGACTACTAGTGGGCACAAGTCTACTAGTGGGCACAAGTCTACTAGTGGGCACAAGTCTACTAGTGGGCACAAGTCTACTAGTGGGCACAAGTCTACTAGTGGGCACAAGTCTACTAGTGGGCACAAGTCTACTAGTGGCCCCAAGACTACTAGTGGGCACAAGTCTACTAGTGGGCACAAGTCTACTAGTGGGCACAAGTCTACTAGTGGGCACAAGTCTACTAGTGGCCCCAAGACTACTAGTGGGCACAAGTCTACTAGTGGGCACAAGTCTACTAGTGGGCACAAGTCTACTAGTGGGCACAAGTCTACTAGTGGCCCCAAGACTACTAGTGGGCACAAGTCTACTAGTGGGCACAAGTGTACTAGTGGGCACAAGTCTACTAGTGGGCACAAGTCTACTAGTGGCCCCAAGACTACTAGTGGGCACAAGTCTACTAGTGGGCACAAGTCTATTAGTGGGCACAAGTCTACTAGTGGGCACAAGTCTACTAGTGGGCACAAGTCTACTAGTGGGCACAAGTCTACTAGTGGGCACAAGTCTACTAGTGGAAACAAGTCTAATAATGAAGAGTAATTAATGCCTGTCATCCCTCCCTGACTCTTAGCATGAAGTATCAATACTATTGGTTATTATCCTAATTAGTCTATTCCTTCCTCACCCAGTCGTGTGTGTGTGTGGGGGGGAGAGTTATGAGTGTATGTAGGGGAAAAATGAGTGTGTGTGTGTGGGGGAGAATTATGAGTGTATGTAGGGGAAAAATGAGTGTGTGTGGGGGGGAGAGTTATGAGTGTATGTAGGGGAAAAATGAGTGTGTGTGTGGGGGAGAATTATGAGTGTATGTAGGGGAAAAATGAGTGTGTGTGGGTGGGGGGGGAGAATTATGAGTGTATGTAGGGGAAAAATGAGTGTGTGTGTGGGGGGGAAGAATTATGAGTGTATGTAGGGGAAAAATGAGTGTGTGTGGGGGGGAGAGTTATGAGTGTATGTAGGGGAAAATGAGTGTGGGTGTGGGGGGGGGAGAGTTATGAGTGTATGTAGGGGAAAAATGAGTGTGTGTGGGGGAGGGGTGACTATGTTTACATCCATGCTAACATCTGTGTCTAGCGGTGGTTTCTCCTAACCCATAATAATAATAATAATAATAATAATAATAATAATAATAGTAATAATAATAATAATAATAATAATAATAATAATAATAATAATAACAATAATAATAATCTTTGTTTCTACAAGTACATGTACAAGATATACAGGTTTAGCTGACATCATGATATACTACTATACAGAAAGCCGCTTGTTGTGTATAACATTTCGGGGAAATTAGGTCAATTTTGTCCCCAGGATGCGACCCACACCAGTCGACTAATACCCAGGTAACTATTTTACTGATAGGTGAATATGGACAGCAAGTGTCTTAAGGAAACACGTCCTCATATTTTCAGCCGTACTGAGGATCGACCCCCGGACCTCACTGTGTGAACTGAATGTGTTAGCAATCGAGCTACGAGACACCTTATTTTTTCCTTATTCCTATTTCCTTCTGTGGCAATATATATGGAGCTGTTGACATGACCATTTACCACAGAATACTTGCACATCTAGCAGTAAAATGAAGTCATGGCGAGCTCCTTGCTGGTGCGTTGTCGTACTCCTTCGTTCTTCGCCAAATTCTTTGCCTCATACTTGATTAACTCACTATTCTCCACGTGTATGCACTCTATTCGTCCCTCTAGGGTTTTCACTTTTACTGTCCAGATATTTACTCTTCGTTCCTTTAGTTGATGCCTTTCTTTGCTGCTCACCTACTAATCTAACCTGACTTTGCACTTATCACCCTGACTCGGGGTCGTCACTTATCCTTTTGCTGTTGGTTACAGCAGCAGTGCCTGCCTGGTAGGCCTCCTTACCCCCCTTACCGTTTATGGCAAATATTATCACATTCAATTTCTCTCTGAAATTGTGGTCTTTACACTCGTGATCCCGTGAGCGCGCGCTTGTGTGTGTACGTGAGTGTGAACCAGCTGGAAGAACAACACTGCCTGGTGGTGGAGGGAGAGTGAACCAGCTGGAGTAACAACACTGCCTGATGGTGGAGGGAGAGTGAACCAGCTGGAGTAACAACACTGCCTGGTGGTGGAGGGAGAGTGAACCAGCTGGAGTAACAACACTGCCTGGTGGTGGAGGGAGAGTGAACCAGCTGGAGTAACAACACTGCCTGGTGGTGGAGGGAGAGTGAACCAGCTGGAGTAACAACACTGCCTGGTGGTGGAGGGATAGTGAACCAGCTGGAGTAAAAACACTGCCTGGTGGTGGAGGGAGAGTGAACCAGCTGGAGTAACAACACTGCCTGGTGGTGGAGGGAGAGTGAACCAGCTGGAGTAAAAACACTGCCTGGTGGTGGAGGGAGAGTGAACCAGCTGGAGTAACAACACTGCCTGGTGGTGGAGGGAGAGTGAACCAGCTGGAGTAACAACACTGCCTGGTGGTGGAGGGAGAGTGAACCAGCTGGAGTAAAAACACTGCCTGGTGGTGGAGGGAGAGTGAACCAGCTGGAGTAACAACACTGCCTGGTGGTGGAGGGAGAGTGAACCAGCTGGAGTAACAACACTGCCTGGTGGTGGAGGGAGAGTGAACCAATTTGCCTGGTGGTGGAGGGAGAGTGAACCAGCTTGCTTGGTGGTGGAGGGAGAGTGAACCAGCTTGCCTAATGGTGGGGGGAGACTGAACCAACTTGCTTGGTGGTGGAGGGAGAGTGAACCAGCTTGCCTGGTGGTGGAGGGAGAGTGAACCAGCTGGAGTAACAACACTGCCTGGTGGTGGAGGGAGAGTGAACCAGCTGGAGTAACAACACTGCCTGGTGGTGGAGGGAGAGTGAACCAATTTGCCTGGTGGTGGAGGGAGAGTGAACCAGCTTGCTTGGTGGTGGAGGGAGAGTGAACCAGCTTGCCTAATGGTGGGGGGAGACTGAACCAACTTGCTTGGTGGTGGAGGGAGAGTGAACCAGCTTGCCTGGTGGTGGAGGGAGAGTGAACCAGCTTGTCTGGTGGTGGAGGGAGAGTGAACCAACTTGCCTGGTGGTGGAGAGTGAACCAACTTGCCTGGCGGTGGAGGGAGAGTGAACCAGCTTGCCTGGTGGTGCAGGGAGAGTGAACCAGCTTGCCTGGTGGTGCAGGGAGAGTGAACCAACTTGCCTGGTGGTGGAGGGAGAGTGAACCAGCTTGCCTGGTGGTGGAAGGAGAGTGAACCAACTTGCCTGGTGGTGGAAGGAGAGTGAACCAACTTGCCTGATGGTGGAGGGAGAGTGAACCAACTTGCCTGATGGTGGACGGAGAGTGAACCAACTTGCCTGGTGGTGGAAGGAGAGTGAACCAACTTGCCTGATGGTGGAGGGAGAGTGAACCAACTTGCCTGGTGGTGGAAAGAGAGTGAACCAACTTGCCTGATGGTGGAGGGAGAGTGAACCAACTTGCCTGGTGGTGGAGGGAGAGTGAACCAACTTGCCTGGTGGTGGAAGGAGAGTGAACCAACTTGCCTGGTGGTGGAAGGAGAGTGAACCAACTTGCCTGATGGTGGAGGGAGAGTGAACCAACTTGCCTGGTGGTGGAGGGAGAGTGAACCAACTTGCTTGGTGGTGGAGGAAGAGTGAACCAACTTGCCTGGTGGTGGAGGGAGAGTGAGCCAGCTTGCCAGGTGGTGGAGGGAGAGTGAACCAGCTTGCCAGGTGGTGGAGGGAGAGTGAACCAGCTTGCCTGGTGGTGGAGGGAGAGTGAGCCAGCTTGCCAGGTGGTGGAGGGAGAGTGAACCAGCTTGCCTGGTGATGGAGGGAGAGCGAACCAGCTTGCCTGGTGGTGGAGGAAGAGTGAACCAACTTGCCTGGTGGTGGAGGGAGAGTGAGCCAGCTTGCCAGGTGGTGGAGGGAGAGTGAACCAGCTTGCCTGGTGATGGAGGGAGAGCGAACCAGCTTGCCTGGTGGTGGAGGGAGAGTGAACCAGCTTGCCTGGTGGTGGAGAGAGAGTGAACCAACTTGCTTGGTGGTGGAGGAAGAGTGAACCAACTTGCCTGGTGGTGGAGGGAGAGTGAACCAGCTTGCCTGGTGGTGGAGGGAGAGTGAACCAGCTTGCCTGGTGGTGGAGGGAGAGCGAACCAGCTTGCCTGGTGGTGGAGGGAGAGTGAACCAGCCTGCCTGGTGGTGGAGGGAGAGTGAACCAGCTTGCCTGGTGGTGGAGGGAGAGTGAACCAACTTGCCTGGTGGTGGAGGGAGAGTGAACCAACTTGCCTGGTGGTGGAGGGAGAGTGAACCAGCTTGCCAGGTGGTGGAGGGAGAGTGAACCAGCTTTCCTGGAGGTGGAGGGAGAGTGACCCAACTTGCCTGGTGGTGGAGGGAGAGTGAACTAGCTTGCCTGGTGGTGGAGGGAGAGTGAACCAGCTTGCCTGGTGGTGGAGGGAGAGTGAACCAGCTTGCCTGGTGGTGGAGGGAGAGTGAACCAGGTTGCCTGGTGGTGGAGGGAGAGTGAACCAACTTGCCTGGTGGTGGAGGGAGAATGAACCAGCTTGTCTGGTGGTGGAGAGAGAGTGAACCAGTTTGCCTGGTGGTGGAGGGAGAGTGAACCAGCTTGCCTGGTGGTGGAGGGAGAGTGAACCAACTTGCCTGGTGGTGGAGGGAGAGTGAACCAGCTTGCCTGGTGGTGGAGGGAGAGTGAACCAGCTTGCCTGGTGGTGGAGGGAGAGTGAACCAGCTTGCCTGGTGGTGGAGGGAGAGTGAACCAGCTTGCCTGGTGGTGGAGGGAGAGTGAACCAACTTGCCTGGTGGTGGAGGGAGAGTGAACCAGCTTGCCTGGTGGTGGAGGGAGAGTGAACCAGCTTGCCTGGTGGTGGAGGGAGAGTGAACCAGCTTGCCTGGTGGTGGAGGGAGAGTGAACCAGCTTGCCTGGTGGTGGAGGGAGAGTGAACCAGCTTGCCTGGTGGTGGAGGGAGAGTGAACCAGCTTGCCTGGTGGTGGAGGGAGAGTGAACCAACTTGCCTGGTGGTGGAGGGAGAGTGAACCAGCTTGCCTGGTGGTGGAGGGAGAGTGAACCAGCTTGCCTGGTGGTGGAGGGAGAGTGAACCAGCTTGCCTGGTGGTGGAGGGAGAGTGAACCAGCTTGCCTGGTGGTGGAGGGAGAGTGAACCAGCTTGCCTGGTGGTGGAGGGAGAGTGAACCAGCTTGCCTGGTGGTGGAGGGAGAGTGAACCAACTTGCCTGGTGGTGGAGGGAGAGTGAACCAGCTTGTCTGGTGGTGGAGAGAGAGTGAACCAGTTTGCCTGGTGGTGGAGGGAGAGTGAACCAGCTTGCCTGGTGGTGGAGGGAGAGTGAACCAACTTGCCTGGTGGTGGAGGGAGAGTGAACCAGCTTGCCTGGTGGTGGAGGGAGAGTGAACCAGCTTGCCTGGTGGTGGAGGGAGAGTGAACCAGCTTGCCTGGTGGTGGAGGGAGAGTGAACCAGCTTGCCTGGTGGTGGAGGGAGAGTGAACCAACTTGCCTGGTGGTGGAGGGAGAGTGAACCAGCTTGTCTGGTGGTGGAGAGAGAGTGAGCCAGTTTGCCTGGTGGTGGAGAGAGAGTGAACCAGCTTGCCTGGTGGTGGAGGAAGAGTGAACCAACTTGCCTGATGGTGGAGGGAGAGTGAACCAACTTGCCTGGTGGTGGAGGGAGAGTGGACCAACTTGCTTGGTGGTGGAGGGAGAGTGGACCAACTTGCTTGGTGGTGGAGGGAGAGTGAACCAACTTGCCTGGTGGTGGAGGGAGAGTGGACTAACTTGCTTGGTGGTGGAGGGAGAGTGAACCAACTTGTCTGGTGGTGGAGGGAGGGTGAACCAGCTTGCCTGGTGGTGGAGGGAGAGTGAACCAACTTGCCTGGCGGTGGAGGGAGAGTGAACCAGCTTGCCTGGCGGTGGAGGGAGAGTGAACCAACTTGCCTGGTGGTGGAGGGAGAGTGAACCAGCGTTCAATATTCACCCTTGGCAGGGACAGATGAGATGTCTTCGTGAAGGACCGAGCCTCTGCTGCTGCTGCTGCTGCTGCTCAGCCTCTGCTGTTGTTGCTGCTGCTGCTCAGCCTCTGCTGTTGTTGCTGCTGCTGCTCAGCCTCTGCTGTTGTTGCTGCTGCTGCTCAGCCTCTGCTGTTGTTGCTGCTGCTGTTGATGTTGCTGTTCTGCCTCTGCTTTTGCTACTGCTGTTCCTCCTTTTTCTGCTACTACAGCTGCTGCTGCTCCTGCTTCTGCTTTACTGCTGCTGCTGCTGCTCCTGCTTCTGCTTTACTGCTGCTGCTGCTACTAGTAGTGCTGCTGCAGCAACAGCTGGTCAAACAACTTAGAAACGTAATTTCGTGAGCAAGTTTCATTTGTAATTATCATAATTAATGTGTCTACATAATATATCAAGTTTGTTATTTATATACATATAGCTAAATTTTCCGATGCATCTGCTGTTGCTGCTGATGCTCTTGTTGTTGCAGCTCTTGTTGTTGTTGCATCTCTTGTTGCTAGTGTTGCCACTGAACCTTCTACGTCGGAGGGAAAGAGGCTCTGTCCAGGCTAAGAGCTGCCAGCAATCAAGGCTCTTATAAAAACTGCCGTGACACTTTCTTACCCCTGTAATTCTCAAGAGGGAGCTGAGGGCTCTCTTGACTTATTGGCAGTTTCCAGCTTCTCATAACCTGACTCCTTGCTTGATCTCACGTAGACTTGATAGCTCTCTTAAATACAATTATTTTTCCATTTTTAGATATGCCAGAACATAGCCTTACACTTCGTTTGAGTTCTTGTAATATCAAACTTAGATCTAGTTTTTATTTATTTGCTTCAGCTTGTAATGAAAAGAGCTCCAAGAGGGACAATAAAATAGGTTTATTCCCTATTTCAGTTTGTGCTGTTTTCGTCTTCTTCAAATACATCTGAACATTGTTCGGTAGCAAGTGTGTCTGTGCGCAATCTTTACGGGGGTTAAATTGAATCTAGATACTCTGTTAAAACATATGTAGTTTCCTGAGTTTAGTCGGATTCAGTTTGCTCATTAGGAAGAGTTTGAACGTACAGCAGCGTACTGCTTAATTAATGAGTAAAAGACGAAGGTGGAAAACAGGTTTTAACTTTGACATCATTTAGCTCTATGAAGAATTCAGTCGAAACGAATAACAAAAACAGACACAGTACCGTGACTGGAACAATACACAAATAACAGTGTGATTTTGTAAATGGTACAAGTCAGACCTAAACGTCGTCGTGCGGGTCGTTTGTGTATTAATCGAAACGAGTCGAAAAACTCAAAATTAAAGCTTGTCACGCACCTGCGACTTGTCTTTTAGATTACATAATAACTTTCAGTAGTGGGGAGGAAGGATCGTCATGCAGGAATGGTATACAATCCCGACCAACGGACGATTAAGATACATGTTCAACACCAGGGTATCTTTGCTGCCGAAACATTTCGTCTTCACAGCAGGCTTTTTCAGGGGACCGAACATTTTACTGAGGGCTAAGGGACTGGACACCTAAAAACTCTCCAAGGCTAGAGGACTGGACACCTAAGAACTCTTCAGTGTTAAGAGACTGGACACCTACCAACTCCTCAGTGTTAAGAGACTGGACACCTACAACTCTTCAGTGTTAAGGGACTGGACACCTACCAACTCTTTAGCATTAAGGGACTGGACACCTAGCAACTCTTCGGTGTTAAGAGAACGAGGTGAAGAGTTAAGTGTCTTCAGAAGAGTTTTACTCAAGTAAAATTAGGTCCCTGAAGTTAGGGAAACATCAGGTCCCTGAAGTCAGGGAAAGATCAGTGTTATATTTAAAAGTAATCACTGAGATAAGAACATAAACATAAGAACGAAGGAACACTGCAGAAGGCCTACTGGCCCATGCGAGGCAGGTCCAAGTCTCCTACCGGCTTAAGCCAATGCACCCAACCTAGTCAGGTCAGGTCACATTGACTTAAGGGAGGAACACGGCAACCGTCCTGGTAGCACAAGCTAATCAGGTCCAACTCACACCCACCCACACCCACTCATGTATTTATCCAACCTATTTTTAAAGCTACACAACGTTCTGGCCTCTATAACTGTACTCGGGAGTTTGTTCCACTCATCCACAACTCTATTACCAAACCAGTACTTTCCTATATCCTTCCTGAATCTGAATTTTTCTAACTTAAACCATTGCTGCGAGTCCTGTCTAGGCTAGATATTTTCAGCACACTATTTACATCCCCTTTATTTATTCCTGTCTTCCATTTATACACCTCAATCATATCCCCCCTAATTCTACGTCTTTCTAGAGAGTGAACATTCAGGGCCCTTAGTCTATCCTCATAGGGAAGGTTTCTGATACATGGGATCAACTTTGTCATCCTCCTTTGTACATTTTCCAGAGCATTTATATCCATTCTGTAATACGGTGACCAAAACTGTGCAGCATAATCTAAATGATGCCTAACCAAGGATGTATAGAGTTGAAGAACTACCTGAGGACTCGTATTATTTATGCTTCTTGATATAAAGCCAAGGATTCTATTAGCTTTATTGCGAACACTTATGCACTGTTGTCTTGGTTTCAGATTACTACTAACCAGAACTCCTAAATCTTTTTCGCAATCCGTAATATTAAGATCTACATTATTTAGTTTATATGTGGCATGGTTATTGTCCTGTCCAACATTTAGAACTTTGCATTTGTCTATATTAAACTGCATCTGCCACCTCTCCGACCACTGCATCAGTCTACTCAAATCTTCCTGGAGTGCTCTAATGTCCTCGTCAGAATGAATTCGACGGCCTATTTTGGTGTCATCGGCAAACTTGCTGATGTCGCTCTTTATGCCCTCATCTATGTCGTTTATGTATATTATGAACAGCAGGGGGCCCAACACTGACCCCTGTGGAACACCGCTCGTGACGCTTCCCCACTCTGATTTCTCCCCATTTATGCAAACTCTCTGCTGCCTATTTGTCAACCATGCCTCTATCCAGGAAAAAATTTCTCCTCCTATTCCATGTGCCTTAATTTTCCTCAATAGTCTCTGATGTGGGACCCTGTCAAAAGCCTTACTGAAGTCCATGTACGATATCTGACAGATGTCAGTGTTACAGTGTTATCTCCCTGCACTATCTGACAGAAAATGTCACCATTACAGGACAATCTTTCTGCACTGTCTGACAGAAGATGTCACCATTACAGTGTCATCTTCAAGCACTGCTTAACAATAGATGTCACCATTACAGTGCCATCTTCCAGCACTGTCTGAGAGAAGATGTCACCAATACAGTGCCATCTTCCTGCGCTGGAAGGTAAAAGAAAATTCCTGTAAACCTAGAAATTGTAAATCACGAGCAAATTTTTAAAACAAATTACGAGACATTATGAAAAGAGTGAAGGAAGGAGGTTGGTAGTAACGTAAAATTAGGAAAAAACTGACGATAAGTGGAATAGTGAAACACTTAAATGAATTCAGTGTGGTGATAAAAGTCAAATAAAACGTTGAAACACAGACATTACCAGGAATCTCATGAGCATGCCAGGTGCAAATGTTGCAGTTTGTGGAAGCATTTGTGTGTGTGTGTGTGTGTGTGTGTGTGTGTGTGTGTGTGTGTGTGTGTGTGTGTGTGTGTGTGTGTGTGTGTGTGTGTGTGTGTGTGTGTGTGTGTATGTGTGTGTACTCACCTATTTGTACTCACCTATTTGTGGTTGCAGGGGTCGAGTCATAGCTCCTGGCCCCGCCTCTTCACTGATTGCTACTAGGTCCTCTCTCTCCCTGCTCCATGAGCTTTATCATACCTCGCCTTAAAACTATGTATGGTTCCCGCCTCAACTACTTCACTTTCTAGACTATTCCACGACTTGACTACTCTATGACTGAAGAAATACTTCCTAACATCCCTTTGATTCATCTGAGTCTTCAACTTCCAATTGTGACCTCTTGTGTATGTGTCCCATCTCTGGAACATCCTGTCTTTGTCCACCGTGTCTATTCTGCCCAGTATTTTATATGTCGTTATCATGTCTCCCCTGACCCTCCTGGCCTCCAGTGTCGTCAGGCCGATTTCCCTCAACCTTTCTTCGTACGACAATCCCCGTAGCTCTGGGACTAGTCTTGTTGCAAACCTTTGCACTTTCTCTAATTTCTTGACGTGCTTGACTAGGTGTGGATTCCAAACTGGTGCTGCATACTCCAGTATGGGCCTGACGTAAATGGTATACAGTGTCTTGAACGACTCCTTATTGAGGTATCGGAACGCTATCCGTAGGTTTGCCAGGCGCCCGTATGCTGCAGCAGTTATCTGATTTATGTGCGCCTCAGGAGATATGCTCGGTGTTATACTCACCCCCAGATCTTTTTCCTTGAGTGAGGTTTGCAGTCTTTGGCCATCTAAACTATATTGTGTCTGCGGTCTTCTTTGCCCTTCCCCAATCTTCATGACTTTGCATTTGGCAGGGTTAAACTCAAGGAGCCAGTTTCTGGACCAGGCTTGTAGCCTGTCCAGGTCTCTTTGTAGTCCTGCCTGATCCTCATCCGATTTGATTCTTCTCATTAACTTCACATCATCTGCAAACAAGGACACTTCTGAGTCTATCCCTTCCGTTATGTCGTTCACATATACCAAGAACAGCACAGGTCCTAGGACTGACCCCTGTGGAACCCCGCTTGTCACAAGCGCCCACTCTGACACCTCGTCACGTACCATGACTCGTTGTTGCCTCCCTGTCAGGTATTCTCTGATCCATTGCAGTGCCTTTCCTGTTATGTGTGCCTGATCTTCTAGCTCTTTCAGTAACCTCTTGTGAGGAACTGTGTCGAAGGCCTTTTTGCAGTCCAAAAAAATGCAGTCGATCCACCCCTCTCTCTCTTGTCTTACTTCTGTCACCTTGTCATAAAACTCTACTAGGTTTGTGACACAGGATTTTCCTTCCCTGAAACCATGCTGGTTGTCAATTATACACTTGTTTCTTTCCAGGTGCTCCACCACTCTCCTCCTGATGATCTTCTCCATGACCTTGCATACTATACACGTTAGTGATACAGGTCTGTAGTTTAGTGCCTCATGTCTGTCTCCCTTTTTAAAAATTGGGACTACATTTGCCATACCTTCCATACCTCAGGGAGTTGCCCAGTTTCAAATGATGTGTTGAAGATCTTTGTTAATGGCACACACAATATCTCTGCTCCCTCTTTAAGGACCCACGGAGAGATGTTGTCTGGTCCCACCGCCTTTGAGGTGTCAAGTTCGCATAGCAGCTTCTTCACTTCCTCCTTGGTTATATGTACCTCATCCAGCACTTGCTGGTGCACCCCCCTGTTCTGATTTCCTGGAGTCCTACTGGTTTCCACAGTAAATACTTCTTTAAATCTTGTGTTGAGCTCCTGACATACCTCCCGGTCGTTTCTTGTGAATTCCCCATCACCCTTCCTCAGTCTGATTACCTGGTCCTTGACTGTTGTTTTAGTCCTGATGTGGCTGTACAACAGCTTCGGGTCTGTTTTGACTTTCGATGCTATGTCATTTTCGTATTGCCGCTGAGCGCGCGCGCGCGCGCGCGCGCGTGTGTGTGTGTGTGTGTGTGTGTGTGTGTGTGTCTGTGTGTGTGTGTGTGTGTGTGTGTGTGTGTGTGTGTGTGTGTGTGTGTGTGTGTGTGTGTGTGTGTGTGTGTGTGTGTGTGTGTGTCTGTGTGTGTCTGTGTGTGTGTGTGTGTGTACTCACCTAGTTGTACTCACCTAGTTGAGGTTGCGGGGGTCGAGTCCGAGCTCGTGGCCCCGCCTCTTCACTGATCGCTACTAGGTCACTCTCCCTGAGCCGTGAGCTTTATCATACCTCTGCTTAAAGCTATGTATGGATCCTGCCTCCACTACATCGCTTCCCAAACTATTCCACTTACTGACTACTCTGTGGCTGAAGAAATACTTCCTAACATCCCTGTGATTCATCTGTGTCTTCAGCTTCCAACTGTGTCCCCTTGTTACTGTGTCCAATCTCTGGAACATCCTGTCTTTGTCCACCTTGTCAATTCCTCTCAGTATTTTGTATGTCGGTATCATGTCCCCCCTATCTCTCCTGTCCTCCAGTGTCGTCAGGTTGATTTCCCTTAACCTCTCCTCGTAGGACATACCTCTTAGCTCTGGGACTAGTCTTGTTGCAAACCTTTGCACTTTCTCTAGTTTCTTCACGTGCCTGGCTAGGTGTGGGTTCCAAACTGGTGCCGCATACTCCAATATGGGCCTAACGTACACGTTGTACAGGGTCCTGAATGATTCCTTATTAAGATGTCGGAATGCTGTTCTGAGGTTTGCCAGGCGCCCATATGCTGCAGCAGTTATTTGGTTGATGTGCGCTTCAGGAGATGTGCCTGGTGTTATACTCACCCCAAGATCTTTTTCCTTGAGTGAGGTTTGTAGTCTCTGGCCCCCTAGACTGTACTCCGTCTGCGGTCTTCTTTGCCCTTCCCCAATCTTCATGACTTTGCACTTGGTGGGATTGAACTCCAGGAGCCAATTGCTGGACCAGGTCTGCAGCCTGTCCAGATCCCTTTGTAGTTCTGCCTGGTCTTCGATCGAGTGAATTCTTCTCATCAACTTCACGTCATCTGCAAACAGGGACACCTCACAGTCTATTCCTTCCGTCATGTCGTTCACAAATACCAAAAACAGCACTTGTCCTAGGACTAACCCCTGTGGGACCCCGCTGGTCACAGGTGCCCACTCTGACACCTCGCCACGTACCATGACTCGCTGCTGTCTTCCTGGCAAGTATTCCCTGATCCATTGTAGTGCTTTCCCTGTCATCCCTGCTTGGTCCTTCAGTTTTTGCACCAATCTCTTGTGTGGAACTGTGTCAAACGCCTGCTTGCAGTCCAAGAATATGCAATCCACCCACCCCTCTCTCTCTTGTCTTACTGCTGTCACCATGTCATAGAACTCCAGTAGGTTTGTGACACAGGATTTCCCGTCCCTGAAACCATGTTGGCTGCTGTTGATGAGATCATTCCTTTCTAGGTGTTCCACCACTCTTCTCCTGATAATTTTCTCCATGATTTTGCATACTATTCATGTCAGTGACACTGGTCTGTAGTTTAATGCTTCATGTCTGTCTCCTTTTTTAAAGATTGGGACTACATTTGCTGTCTTCCATGTCTCAGGCAATCTCCCTGTTTCGATGGATGTGTGTGTGTGTATGTGTGTGTGTGTGTGTGTGTGTGTATGTGTGTGTGTGAGTGTGTGTGTGTGTGTGTGTGTGTGTGTGTGTGTGTGTGTGTGTGTGTGTGTGTGTGTGTGTGTGTGTGTATTCACCTATTTGTACCAACCTAATTGTGGTTGTAGGGGTCGAGTTACATCTCCTGTCTCGGCCTTTTCGCTGGTCTCTACTAGTTCGACTTTCTCCCTTTTCCATGAGCTTTGTCATATCTCTTCTTAGAACTATGTATGGATCCTGCCTCCACTACGTCACTCTCCAGCTTGTTCCACTTCCTGACAACTCAATGGCTGAAGAAATACTTCCTAACATCCCTGTGATTCATCTGAGTTTTCAGTTTTCAGTTGTGTCCCCTTGATGCTGTGTTCCATTCTGAAAAATCCTGACAATTCTTTTCAGTATTTTATATGTCGTTATCATATCCTTCCCTATCTCTCTTGTCCTCCATTGTCATCAGGTTGATTTCCGGGAGTATTCTTTTTGCAAACCTATGCATTTTTTCTAATTTCTTGACGTGCTTGACCAGGTGTGGGGTCCATACTGGTGCTGCACACTTCAATATGGGCCTGACATAAGCGGTGAATGATTCCTTACTCAGGTGTCGAAACGCCATTTTTAGGTTTGCCAGGCGCCCATATGCTGCAGCAGTTATTGATGTGTGCCTCAGGAGATGTGCTCGGTATTATATTCACTCCAAGATCCTTTTCCTTGAGTGAGTTTTGCAGCGTTTGACCTCCTAGGCCGTACTCTGTTTGCGGTCTTCTTTGTCCTTCCCAGACTTCATGACTTTACACTAGCTGGGGTTAAACTCAAGGAGCCATTTGTAGGACCAGGCTTCCAGCCTTTCCAGGTCTCTTTACAGGCTTACCTGATTCTCATCCACTTGCGTTCTCGTTATCTTCACATCGTCTGCAAACAGGGACACCTGTTATGTCATTTATATATACTATTAACAGCACCGGACCCACGACTGACTCTTGTAAAACTACACTCGACACATGCACCCATTCTGACACAAAGTCACCTACCAGCACACGTTGTTTCCTTCCTGTTAGTTATTCCCTGATCCATTGTAGTACTTTCGGTGGTAGTCCTGGCTGCTCCTCTAGCTTTTCAACCATTCTCTTGTATGCTACTGTGCCGAAAGCCTTCTTACAGTTCAAGAAGTTGCAGCCTACTCATCTTTCTATCTCCTGTCTTACTTCTGATACCTTATCGCAGAACTCCGGTAGGTTTGTGATGCAAGATTTCCCTTCCCTGAGGCTATACTGGTTGTCATGTATGAGCCAATTCTTTTCTAGGTACTGCACAACTCTTCTGATAATCTTTTCAATGACTTCATATACATGTCAGTGAGACAGGTCTGTAGTTTAGTGTATTGGGACTACGTTTGCTGTCTTCTACACCTCAGGCAATTGCCATGTTTCAATAGATTTACTGAAGATCATTGTATCTGGCACAGAGTGCATCTGCTCCCTCTCTCAAGACCCAAGGAGAGATGTTATCTGGGCCCAACGCATTCAAAGTATCTAGTTCACGCAGCTGTTTTCACACCTTCTACTCGGTTGTATACAGGGCATCCAGCCCTTGCTGGTGCACCCTACTCCCAAGGTTTGCTGGAAACATCTTTGTCTCCACTGTGAATACCTCCCTGAATCTTGAGCTGAGTCCCTCACATACTTCCTGGTCTCTCCCTGTAAGCTCCTCTCCTTCCATCCTCAGTCTGACTTTGACTGTTGTTTTCCTCGTGATGTGGCTGTATAACAACTTTGGATCAGATCTGGCATTCGATACTATGGCATTCTCGAATTGCTTCTGGACCTCTCTCCTTATCCATGCGTATTCGTTTCTGACTCTTCGGCTCATCTTCCTGTTTTCCTGCGTCCTTTGCCTTCTACATTTGTTCCATACTCTAGCACACTTGGCATTAGCCACTTTACACCTCCGAGTAAACCATGGGCTCACTCTGGTCTTCCCATTGTTTCTGTTGCCCCTTGGTACGAACTTCTCTGCCTTCCTGCACTTTGTATTCACGTGTTCTATGATTTCGTTTACTGTCTTACCCTCTAGCTCTCTTACCCACTGCACAGCATACAGGAACTGCCTCATGCAGTTCCCTTCCGTTCTTCTCGTGCTGCCTTACTCTTTATTGTGTGTGTGTACTCAACTAATTGTGCTCATCTAATTGTGGTTACATGGGTCGAGTAATAGTTCCTAGTCCTACCTCTTCACTGGTCGCTGCTAGGTCACTCTCCCTGCTCCATGACATTATCATACCTCTTTTCGAAGCTATGTATGGTTCTTGCCTCCACGACATCACTTTCCAGACTATTCCACTTACGGACAACTCTGTGAATGAAGTTCTTCCTAACATCCCTGTGACTAATTTGAATCTTTAACTTCCAATTTTGACCCCTTGTAGCCGTGTCACATTTCTGGAACATCCCGTTTGTGTGTGTGTGTGTGTGTGTGTGTGTGTGTGTGTGTGTGTGTGTGTGTGTGTGTGTGTGTGTGTGTGTGTGTGTGTGTGTGTGTGTGTGTGTGTGTGTGTGTGTGTGTGTGTGTGTGTGTGTGTGTGTGTGTGTGTGTGTGCATGTGAGTGTGTGTGTGTGCGTGTATGTTGTGTGTGTGTGTGTGTGTGTATGTGTCTAAGTGTGCAAGCACAGTACAGCCAACTGAAGTTCTCACACATTTATCCTGCACCACTAAACTTCTTCAAGAACTGAAAAAGAAATTTTTTGACTTTATGGATGTGTGGTGACAGTCCTCGCTGCTGCCGCTACTCTCCCTCTGCACAATACTCGGCCACACACGAGTTCCACCGTCAACATCAATTCAGATGGCCTCTACGCTTGTCAATGCAAACTGAAATTTCTCTCCTCCGCGAGCGCAAGAAATTAAGGTAAATTGAAAGACTAACTAAGATTTAGCTATTTTAGCCTATATGAACAGCCCAGAGATAACTATTTTATTTTACCAGAGGTTAGTATGTAATATATATATATATATATATATATATATATATATATATATATATATATATATATATATATATATATATATATATATATATATATATATATATATATATATATATATATATATATATATATATATATATATATATATATATATATATATATATATATATATATATATATATATATATATATATGCAATAAGATCACAGTAAACAGGCGATTTCAGAATATGCATAACAACCACTCTGAAAGAATAGAGAAATTCCAAGCGCTTTCGTGACTACTCACATTATCAAGGAACTATATATAGGAACTATATTATAGTTCCTTGATAATGTGAGTAGTCACGAAAGCGCTTGGAATTTCTCTATTCTTTCAGAGTATATATATATATATATATATATATAGATATATATATATATATATATATATATATATATATATATATATATATATATATATATATATATATCACCTCCAGAAGTGCTGAGACAGCTTGAAAACTAGGAGACAAGCATCCAACCTGGGTGGTATTACCAACAACAATAGCTTCAATGACCCAATTCCAGGATATATGTTTTTGAAAAAGTCAGAGGTTCCTCAGGAGATTGTATTTTTCCAGTCTGGTTCCAGCAGCTTGCCGCAGCTACAATGATCAACATATCTGTATTAACCGGCGTCGTTAACAACTACCTTGCTTGGCGGAGTCGTGAGAAAATTAAGCCCTTATTCGGTGCATCATTATGTGCCTTAGAAAAACAGGATGAGGGAATTAAGCCCACTGCCATTGATATCACAACCCGCCGTCTGGTTACCAAGGCAGCTGCCAGAAGCATTTGTTTCTTCCCCTCCCTGACGTCCTCACCAACCTCATCTTCAGTATACAGGAGTTAAAAATTGGTCATTGTGGATGCACGTGTACACTCACGTTATCTGATGAGTCACTTTCATGCATCCAGAGGAGTGAGATTGCCATCCAGTTCTCCTTTCTGGTGATGCCTTCGAGATGGGCAACGGGCTGTAGGAAGAGAGAGCGGTAGCCACGTTATATCGGTGACATCTTACTGCCTTGTATTCCTTTCCGCTAACCTACGGCAGACGAGACCACTGATCTGCCGATATCGGCAGCAGATACTCCTGAGTGTGGAGAGAACAGAGACAGTTAGGTGAGGGTGCTTCTCCATCACGAATGTAGTAAAGGTCGAAACGAGTGACGTAGGATATATACATTTCACACACACACACACACACACACACACACACACACACACACACACACACACACACACACAGGGAGAGTGACCTACTAGCGACCAGTGAAGAGGCGGGGCCAGGAGCTTGGACTGGAACCCTGCAACCTCAACTAGATGAGTACAACTAGGTGAGTACACACGCGCACACGCACATTCTAACCCAAAATCCACATGCCATACCCAATACCCCCACCCACCTCATTACCAACTTCATCTTCAGCAACCCCCCCAACGAAGGTTTGGTATGCAAATGCAGACGGAATAACAAATAAATGTGAGGAGTGGCATTAAAAATCAAGGAGACATACCCAGATAAAACAGCGCTCACAGAAACGAATGAAAACAGATGATAACAGATGCAACGTTTTTACCTGGTTATAACATCCTGAGGATAGATAGAGGGAGCAGAGGGGGAGGAGTTGAACTGCTCATTAAAAACTGGTGGGGATTTAAGGAAATGGAAGGAATG
>NC_091302.1:13327695-13357695 GCF_038502225.1 Cherax quadricarinatus | reverse complement strand
CCTGTACTAGTAGCACTGAACACTGCCTGTACTAGTAGCACTGAACACTGCCTGTACTAGTAGCAGTGAACACTGCCTATACTGGTAGCACTGAACACTGCCTGTACTGGTAGCAGTGAACACTGCCTATACTGGTATCACTGAACACTGCCTGTACTAGTAGCACTGAACACTGCCTTTACTGGTATCACTGAACACTGCCTGTACTGGTAGCAATGAACACTGCCTATACTTGTAGCACTGAACACTGCCTGTACTGGTAGCAGTGAACACTGCCTATACTGGTAGCACTGAACACTGCCTGTACTGGTAGCAGTGAACACTGCCTATACTGGTAGCACTGAACACTGCCTGTACTGGTAGCACTGAACACTGCCTGTACTGGTAGCACTGAACACTGCCTGTACTGGTAGCAATGAATACTGCCTGTACTGTTAGCACTGAACACTGTCTGTACAGGTAGCAGTGAACACTGCCTGTACTGGTAGCAGCGAACACTGCCTGTACTGGTAGCAGTGAACACTGCCTATACTGGTAGCGCTGAACACTGCCTGTACTGGTAGCACTGAACACTGCCTGTACTGGTAGCAGTGAACACTTCCTACACTGGTAGCACTGAACACTGCCTGTACTGGTTGCAATGAACACTGCCTTTACTGGTAGCACTGAACACTGCCTGTACTGGTAGCAGTGAACACTGCCTGTACTGGTAGCAGTGAACACTGCCTGTACTGGTAGCAGTGAACACTGCCTATTCTGGTAGCAGTGAACACTGCCTCTACTGGTAGCAGTGAACACTGCCTATACTGGTAACACTGAACACTGCCTGTACTGGTAGCAGTGAGCACTGCCTGTACTGGTAGCAGTGAACACTGCCTGTACTGGTAGCACTGAACACTGCCTATACTGGTACCACTGAACACTGCCTGTACTGGTAGCATTGAACACTGCCTGTACTGGTAGCACTGAACACTGCCTGTACCTGTAGCACTGAACACTGCCTGTACTGGTAGCACTGAACACGCCTATTCTGGTAGCACTGAACACTGCCTGTACTGTTAGCAGTGAACACTGCCTGTTCTGGTAGCAGTGAACACTGCCTGTACTGGTAGCAGTGAACACTGCCTGTACTGGTAGCAGTGAGCACTGCCTGTACCGGTAGCAGTGAACACTGCCTGTACTGGTAGCAGTGAACACTGACTATACTGGTAGCACTGAAAACTGCCTGTACTGGAAGCAGTGAACACTGCCTCTACTGGTAGCAGTGAACACTGCCTGTACTGGTAGCAGTGAACACTGCCTTTACTGGTAGCAGTGAACACTGCCTGTACTTGTAGCAGTGAACACTGCCTGTACTGGTAGCACTGAACACTGCCTGTACTGGTAGGACTGAACACCGCCTGTACTGGTAGCACTGAACGCTGCCTGTACTGGTAGCACTGAACACTGCCTGTACTGGTAGCACTGAACACTGCCTGTACTGGTAGCAGTGAACACTGCCTGTTCTGGTAGCAGTGAACACTGCCTGTACTGGTAGCAGTGAACACTGCCTGTACTGGTAGCAGTGAACACTGCCTGTACTGGTAGCACTGAACACTGCCTGTACTGGTAGGACTGAACACCGCCTGTACTGGTAGCACTGAACGCTGCCTGTACTGGTAGCACTGAACACTGCCTGTACTGGTAGCACTGAACTCTGCCTGTACTGGTAGCAGTGAACACTGCCTGTACTGGTAGCACTGAACACTGCCTGTACTGGTAGCACTGAACACTGCCTTTACTGGTAGCACTGAACATTGCCTTTACTGGTAGCACTGAACATTGACTGCCCTGCAAGCAGTGAACACTGCCTGTACTGGTAGAACTGAACACTGCCTGTACTGGTAGCAGTGAACACTGCCTGTACTGGTAGCAGTGAACACTGCCTGTGCTGGTAGCAGTGAACACTTCCTGTACTGGTAGCAGTGAACACTGCCTGTACTGGTAGCAGTGAACACTGCCTGTGCTGGTAGCACTGAACACTGTCTGTACTGGCAGCAGTGAACACTGTACAGGTAGCAGTGAACACTGTACTGTTAGCAGTGAACACTGCCTGTACTTGTAGCAGTGAACACTGCATGTGTTGGTAGCACTGAACACTGTCGCTGCTGGTAGCACTGATCTCTGCCTAGGCTGGTAGCAGTGAACATTGCCTGTGCTGGTAGCACTGAACTTTACGTCCGCTACAAGCACTGAACTGCCTCTACTGGTAGCGATCAACACTGCGTAAAGCTATACAGCCATCCAACCTTATTTTATTACTGCTATTATAATTATAATTATTATTATTATTATTATTATTATTATTATTATTATTATTATTATTATTATACTAATATAATTATAATTATCATTAATAATAATAAAAAAATAATAATATTTATTATTATTATTATTATTATTATTATTATTATTATTAAAGATTAGCCGGTATTCTCCCGGCCCGGGCCTTTTCCAAGTGGTGGCCCGGCCTTGGCTCCCTCTTTAAGGAGTGTCTGAGACCTAAGTCTCCCATGGGAGGAGATACAAGTACCTCTTCATCTTTGGGACCAACTGTCCCCAGGCCTAGCCACAAGCTAGGCTTGTGGCTAGGCCACAAGGGGGCAAATGGGAATGACAGTCTTATGAGCTAAAGGCTCGGGCTCTGGCACCTACCCTACCCTAGAAGGGTTAGGCATGGTGTCGATCATTTATTATTATTATCGTAATTATTATTATTATTTCTATTATTATTTTATCAGTACTTTTATTTTGTTTATGTAAATATGGAAATGCTAGTTTTGTTCTGAGGAAGTAGAGGATTGCTTCATCTCCTTCGGTCGAGTAGCCTTTACCAGCATAATGCACCTCTACCCTGAAAGGAATCTTTTTGATAAAGCCACAACATCAGTGCTGGTGTTGTAAAGCCACAACATCAGTGCTGGTGTTGTAAAGCCACAATATCAGTGCTGGTGTTGTAAAGCCACAACTTTATTACTTGCGTTATAAAGCCACAACATTGTCGGTCCTGTAATGATACACACTCACATAATGTTTGCATGCGTTTCCACACTTCACTACATAATCCTATTAATCTTCCCCTGGTAAGCTCCTTGTGCAACTGCCTGATATTTCTTTCAGCTTGTTTTTATATCTCTGTTCAGAGGTTTTTGTCTCGTATTGGACGTTCCTCGCAGAAAACCAGTTTTCTGCGTGTCACCTCAGCCAGGTGACAGGTGGTCATTGCTTGCAAGTGCTGATACTGGCTGGCTAACTGTTGGATAACATCAGTCCAGCGGTGGACGGCCTGGCTGGAACTACCTTGAATGGAGGATCAGTACAGACCGTCAGTCTTTTCCGTGCCTCGGGCATACACCATACTTGAACTGCATTTCTCCATTATAAGTGTTACAGCGAAGGTTTTCTCATACTTTACCCCTCCAAATTCTAATCACTATTCGTTTTAACTAGACTCGTAGCATTGTAGATAGCGTATGTGACTGTGCTTATGTTCTGTTGATGAGAAAACACGTTATACCAAAGCTATCTTCTTGGGTATACCCTATTCCTCCTCGTTGATTATCGTTTTTACTGCACTATAAGCTGGTTCATAGCACGGCTGGGTACTTCAGGACCATTGAGAGTACTTGTGTTCGAGATATACCTTATATCGAAAAGATGCTAGCTCCTCCCACCAAACATCTGAGGCCCTCATAAGACAATTTCCATCAGTCTCTCCCTCTTCCTCGTGCGAAGTGTTCGAGAGCTTTTCTCACGTCGCACACACAAAACGGTCACCATGTAAGTGCCTCGTCCGCCCCATGTGAAGTGTCGCAGGACTTTTATCACGTCGTGCACACAAGATGGTCATCGCGTAGCTGGCGCCGCTACTCAACGAACATCTTATTATAGTGGCAAATAGTGAAGACAATTTATTGATCAAGCTTTTGCTGGAGCCACATTAAATTTTACGTAGAGCTTTAATGAAATAATGATGTTCTGGAAAGCTGAACGTGACAAAGTTTGTTCTTGAGCATGTACCATTGCATGATTGCCATCTGCATTAATCTATTTCCATCTAAACAAATTTCATTCCCACCATGCCTGTCAGTAGTGTTATCTAAGTGTTATCTGTGAGCTTTATTGCTTTGTAAATATCTGTTCTGGTCCTCAGGATTATTTCAGTTCTGCAAAACCAGTCCACAACATTTTACAAACACCTGGATGTGCTCATAATTGTACAATTCCTCATTACTTCCTTCAGAATACTCCTCTAGACCGTGAGAACCTTGCAGGAATACAATTCAGTTATTTTTCATACAAATCGTTGCACCTCGGTTGATAGCATCAGCCAACGGACAATAGTCAAAACTGCGTACAAATACAAAGTGTTAGGTATATTATAGAACAAAAAGGCACAATACCGTGACTGGAACAATACACAGATGACCTTTGTGACTATTTAATGCTCCCAGTTTATTTCCCCTATGTGCGGGTTATTTGTATATTTGGTCTATTTTTATTCGTCAACGATACAAATGACAAATCACAGGAGAGGGAACTTTCAACAACTTTTAGGCTCATAATGGACAGAAAAGTGGTCCAGTGTTATGTATATATTTTTTAATTATTCTAGTCATAGTATTGTAACTTTTCTTCTTCGCGTCTACAAATTTTGTATATATACCACGAAGTATATCTCTCAGGTGTAAATTTCTCTGAGCGTATATATTCCCCTAAGTGAACATCATACAGTTCACGTATACCAATAGAAGAATCTCTCTCACTGAATATATTTACAGAGGTGAATATATCTCAGTGTTAATAATATATGGAGAGATGACTATCTGCCAGCGTATATACCCAGTGAGCATTCATTCGTTCTTGGCTGGTGATGCATGTGGCTGGTGGTGCATGTGGTTGGTGGTGTATGTGACTGGCGGTGTATGTAGCTGGTGGTGTATGTGACTAGTGGTGTCTGTGGCTGGTGATGTATGTGGCTGGTGGTGTATATGGCTAGTGGTGTATGTGGCTGGTGGTGTATGTGGCTAGTGGTTTATGTGGCTGGTGGTGTATGTGGCTAGTGGTTTATGTGGCTGGTGGTGTATATGGCTAGTGGTGTATGTGGCTGGTGGTGTATGTGGCTAGTGGTTTATGTGGCTGGTGGTGCATGTGACTTGTGGTGCATGTGGCTGGTGATGCATGTGGCTTTTGGTGTATGTGGCTGGTGATGCATGCGACTTTTGGTGTATGTGGCTGGTGGTGCATGTTGCTGGTAGTGCATGGGTGACAGGCTGCCTCAGTGACTAGTGCAGTTGATAGAATACAAAACTTAATAGACCAGCCAACCAATTACTGTTTGGAAGATTTATTCAGCTACTTGGTTTAACAAAAACCAAAGTTCCAACTTGCCCTACTTAGCTACCCACACTGCTGCCTAGAGACACTTTCACCCACGGTTACTGTCACCCACCCTCACTGCCACCTACGCACCCACCCACGCAACCACCCACGCCCCCTGGCCAAGAGACAAAGCGCAGTGGGTGGCGTGTGCAGCTGGCTTTACGGGCCTGTTGTGTGACGTTGGTAAATTCTATATTGAATTTGTGGCCGCGACAAACACGGCTGTAAAGTGGCCTAGTGTGTATGTGTGTGTACTCACTTAGTTGAGGTTGCAGAGGTCGAGTCCTAGCTCCTGGCCCTGTGTGTGTGTGTGTGTGTGTGTGTGTGTGTGTGTGTGTGTGTACTTACTCACCCATTTGTGCTCCTTTATTTGTGGTTGATGGGGTCAAGTCACATCTCCTGACCCAGCCTCTTTATTAGTCTCTACTAGGTCCACTCTTTCCCTGCTCCAAGAGCCTTGTCGTACTTCTTCGTAAATCAATTTATGGATCCGTCCTGAGTGTGTGTGTGTGTGTGTGTGTGTGAACTCACCTTATTCACCTGATTGTGGTTGCCGGGGTCGAGTCATAGCTCCTGGCCCCTCCTCTTCACTGGTCACTACTAGGTCCACCCTCTCCCTTCTGCATAACCTTTATCCTACCTCTTCTTAAAGCTATATATGGATCGTGTCTCCGCTACATCTCTCTCAAGACTGTTCCACTTCCTGACAACTCTGTGACTGATGAAATTCTTCCTAACATTCCTGTAACTCATATGAGTCTTCAGCTTCCAATTGTGACCTCTTGATGCTGTGTCCCATCTCTGAAACATCCTGTCCTAATCTACCTTGTCGATTCTTCTCAGTATTTTATATGTCGTTATCATGTGTCCCCTATCTCTCCTGTCCTCCAGTGTTGTCAGGTCAGTCTCACATAACCCGTCCTAGTAGGACATGTCCCTTAGCTCCGGGACTAGTCTTGTTGCGAACCTTTGCACCTTCTGTAATTTCTTGACGCGCTTGACAAGGCGTGGGTTCCAAACTGGTGTGTACTCACCTGATTGTGGCTGCAGGGATTGATTCATAGCTCCTGGCGCCGACTCTTCACTGGTCGCTACTAGGTCTCTCTCTCCCTCTCCGTGAGCTTCATCATACCTATTCTTAAAGCTATGTATGGGTCCTGCTTTCACTACATCACTTTCCAGATTATTCCACTTCCTGGCAACTCTATGACTGGAGAAATACTTCCTAACATCCAACCGGGACCCCTTGTTGTTGTGTCCATTTTCTGAAACATCCTATCCTGATCTACCTTGTCGATTCCTCTCAGTATTTTATATGTCGTTATCATGTCGTCCCTATCCCTCCTGTCCTCCAGTGTTGTCAGGTCGATTTCCCTTAACTTTTCCTCGATTGTGATTTGGTGTGCATAGAAGAAACTGGAAGGGACCTGGGAACCAGGAGTACAAACAGTCAAGAAAGTTTTGAACTGCCCTGATGTACACTATGTACAGAGTCCTGAACGATTCTTTGCTAAGATTTCAGAATGCTATTCTTAGGTTTGATAGGCGCACTTACGATGCAGCTGTTATTTGGTTGATGTGTGCCTCAGATGTGCCCGGTATTATACTTACCCCAAGATTCTTTTCGAGTGAGGTTCGTAGTCTTTGGCCCCCTAGACTGTACTCTGTCTGCAGTCTTCTTTGCCCTTCCCTTGTGTGTGTATGTACTCACCTAATTATGGTTGCAAGGGTCAAGACTCAGCTCCTGACCCCGCTTCTTCACTGGTCGCTAATAGGTCCTGTCTCTCCCTGCTCCACGAGCTTTATCATACCTCGTCTTAAAACTATGTATGGTTCCTGCCTCCACTACATCACTTACCAGATTATTCTACTTCCTGACAACTCTGTGACTGAAGAAATACTTCCTAACATCCTTTGACTCATTTGAGTGTGTGTGTATGTGTGTGTGTGTGTGTGTACTCACCTACTTGTACTCACCTATTTGTGGTTGCAGGGGTCGAGTCTTAGCTCCTGGCCCCGCCTCTTCACCGGTTGCTACTGGGCCCTCTCTCTCCCCGCTCCATGAGCTTTATCAAACCTCGTCTTAAAACTGTGTATGGTTCCTGCCTCCACTACGTCATTTTCTAGGCTATTCCACTGCCTTACAACTCTATGACTGAAGAAATACTTCCTAATATCTCTCTGACACATTTGTGTCTTCAACTTCCAATTGTGGCCTCTTGTTTCTGTGTCCCCTCCCTGGAACATCCTGTCTTTGTCCACCTTGTCTATTCCAAGCAGTATTTTATATGTCGTTATCATGTCTCCCCTGACCCTCCTGTCCTCCAGTGTCGTCAGGCCGATTTCCCTTAATCTTTCTTCATAGGACATTCCCCTTAGCTCTGGAACTAACCTTGTGGCAAACCTTTGTACTTTCTCTAGTTTTTTGACGTGCTTTATCAAGTGCGGGTTCCAAACAGGTGCTGCATACTCCAATATGGGCCTGACATACACGGTGTACAGTGTCTTGAACGATTCCTTACTAAGGTATCGGAATGCTGTTCTCAGGTTTGCCAGGCGCCCATATGCTGCAGCAGTTATCTGATTGATGTGTGCTTCCGGAGACATGCTCGGTGTTATACTCACCCCAAGATCTTTCTCCTTGAGTGAGGTTTGCAGTCTTTGGCCACCTAGCCTATACTCTGTCTGTGGTCTTCTGTGCCCTTCCCCTATCTTCATGACTTTGCATTTGGCAGGATTAAATTCGAGAAGCCATTTGCTGGACCAGGTGTCCAGTCTCTCCAGGTCTCTTTGAAGTCCTGCCTGGTCCTCATCAGATTTAATTCTCCTCATTAACTTCACATCATCTGCAAACAGGGACACTTCTGAGTCTAACCCTTCCATCATGTCGTTCACATATACCAAAAATAGCACTGGTCCTAGGACCGACCCCTGTGGGACCCCGCTCGTCACAGGTGCCCACTGTGATACATCATTACGTACCATGACTCGTTGTTTCCTCCCTGTCAGGTATTCTCTGATCCATTGCAGTGCCCTTCCTGTTATATGCGCCTGATGCTCTAGCTTCTGCACTAATCTCTTGTGAGGAACTGTGCCAAAGGCCTTCTTGCAGTCCAAGAAGATGCAATCAACCCACCCCTCTCTCTCGTGTCTTACTTCTGTTATTTTATTATAAAACTCCAGAAGGTTTGTGACACAGGATTTGCCTTCCGTGAATCCGTGCTGGTTGGCATTTATACTCTTGTTCAGTTCCAGGTGCCCCACCACTCTCCTCCTGATAATCTTCTCCATAATTTTGCATACTATACACGTCAATGACACAGGTCTATAGTTTAGTGCCTCTTTTCTGTCTCCTTTTTTAAAAATGGGAACTACATTTGCCGTCTTCCATCCCTCAGGTAGTTGCCCAGTTTCCAGGGACGTGTTGAAGATTGTGGTAAGTGGCACGCACAACATATCTGCTCCCTCTCTAAGGACCCACAGGGAGATGTTGTCCGGTCCCACTGCCTTTGAGGTATCGATGTCCCTTAGCAGTTTCTTCACCTCCTCCTCATCTGTATGTATGTCGTCCAACACTTGTTGGTGTATTCCTTGCTGGTGTCCCCATCTGGTCTGTCCCCCCAGAGTCCTTCCTGTCTCTCCTGTAAATACTTCCTTAAATCTCGTGTTGAGCTCCTCACATACCTCTTGATCGTTTCTTGTGAGTTCTCCACCTTCTTTCCTCAGCCTTATCTCCTGGTCCTTGACTGTTGTCTTCCTCCTAATGTGGCTATATAGCAGTTTCGGGTCAGATTTGACTTTCGATGCTATGTCGTTTTCATACTGTCGCTGGGCCTCCCTCCTTATCTGTGCATACTCGTTTCTGGCTCTTCTACTAATCTCCTTGTTTTCCTGGGTCCTATGCCTCCTGTACCTTTTCCATTCTCTGTTGCACTTAGTTTTTGCCTCCCTACACCTTCGGGTAAACCAAGGACTCGTTTTGGTCTTCCTATTATTTCTGTTTCCCTTGGGAACAAAACTTTCCTCTGCCTCCTTGCACTTTGTTGCCACATATTCCATCATCTCCTTTACTGATTTTCCTACCATTTCTCTGTCCCACTGAACCTCCTGCAGGAAGTTTCTCATACCTGTGTAGTCCCCCCTTTTATAGTTTGGCCTGACCCCTTCAGTTCCTGTTACCTTCTCCACTTGTAACTCTACTATATAATCAAAACTCAGAGCCACGTGATCGCTAGCTCCAAGGGGCCTCTCATAAGTGATGTCTTCAATGTCTGAACTGCTCAGGGTGAACACAAGATCCAGTCTTGCTGGCTCATCCTCCCGTCTCTCTCTGGTTGTGTCTCTGACATGTTGATGCAAGAGGTTTTCAAGTACCACATCCATCATCTTGGCTCTCCATGTTTCGGGACCCCCATGTGGCTCCAGGTTTTCCCAGTCGATCTCCCTGTGGTTGAAATCGCCCATTACCAGTAACTTTGCTCTGCTCGAGTGAGCTCTTCTTGCCACCTCAGCCAGTGTGTCCACCATCACCCTGTTGTTTTCTTCGTACTCCTCTCTTGGCCTCCTGCAGTTCTGTGGTGGGTTATACATCACTCCAATGACTACTTTATGTTCTCCGGACTGAATTGTACCTACAATGTAGTCTCTTTCTCCAATCATGTCCATGCCTTCCATTTCCTCAAATCCCCATCGGTGTTTTATGAGCAGTGCAACCCCTCCTCCCCCTCTACTCCTATCTTTCCTCAGGATCTGATATCCCGTTGGGAAGATTGTGTCTGTTATTGTCTCAGCGAGTTTTGTTTCTGTGACTGCTATGATGTCTGGGGATTTTTCACTGATTCTTTCGTTCCACTCCTCATGTTTATTCATTATTCCATCCGCGTTTGTGTACCAAACTTTCAGTTTCTTTTCTATCATTGTGGTCATGCAAGAATATTGGGGTTGGGGGAGCGAGAGCCTTGGTGGGGGCCTATATGGGGCTGTGGTGTTGGTGGGGTTTGTGATGATGGGGGTGGGGTCAGAATGCCCATAAGGGACAGCTGTTGGGGTGAGGTTTTTGATATGGGGGTTGGTGGCAGAGGGAACAGTGAGTGGGTTGTAGTATAGGTTGCTCAGTTGCGTTGGGAATGTCGCGGTTGGAGTCTTTTGGGTTGAGATTCTGTGGGGTGTGTTTTCCCTTCCTCCTGTGTCTGGGTCCTGCTCATTTTCGTCATTGCCTCTCGTTTCTCCTTGCGTCTCTGTACCCTCTCTTTCAGTGTAGTCCTTTCTTCTTGTGTTCTGTCGCGGTCGAGGTATACTCTGTGGTACCCCTGTTTGTCCCTCAGTCTTGCTTTCTCTTGCAGAATCCTGGTTCGAACTGATTCTTCCTTGAAAGTTACTCTGACAGGCCGTATCCTTCCACTCGCAAACCACCCAATTCTCTGAAAATTTGTCACCTGGGTCATATCGCCCTCACCTATTGTTTTCATGATGCCTTCAATAATTTTTTTCTCCTCCTGTTTTATTTCTTCAAAGTTGTCCCCCTTGGCTTCTTGGAGCCCGTACACAAAAACTGACCTCGCCCTTTCCTCCTCCCACTGAGTCTCCATCTCCTTCCTCTGAGGCATTTTATTTCCTTCCATTGACATGTTCTTGCCTTCAGTCCCTGTCATATCTGAAACTTCTATTCCCATTGAACTGTCTTTCATGACCAGCTGTCCCTTGCTACTGCAGTTGGCTGTTAGAATCTCTGCATATAGCATACCTTCATTGTCTTCGGACCTGTCATTTGATCTTAGTATGCTCCTCGTCTTTTCCCTGGCCCCACGTGGGTCTGATAGGGCCTTCATGTACGTCATGTCTCCGTTGTTGCTTACCGTCCCCTTGTCTGCGCCTGACATTGAATTTCCTGATGTCACATATGAATTGTCATTTGTCTCTCTAATCTGTTTCAGGCTTTGCAGTTTCTCTTCTAAGCACTGTATCCTAGCTACTGCTGCTAAGACCTGTACTTCCCACTTCCTGCACTCTTCAGCTATCCGCTCCTCCATTTTCTTACCAAGCTCTACTACCTTCCTTCCCCACTCTTCCTCCCTTTTTTGGAGCTCTAACTCCCAGTCTTTCCTCCCTGGTTCGTCTACCAGATCACTGGTTTTCCGTCCTCTAGAGCCACCCATTTTTTTTACCACAGACAGAAGGCTAGAGGAGGGAGAGGGTGCGATGGGGAGAGAGAAAGGGTAGAAAGAGGGAGAGACAGGAGAGAGTATGGGGTGAGGGATAAGACCAAGGGGAGAGAGAGAGAAATGTGAGGGGAAGAGAAAGGGTAGAGAGAGGGAGAAAGAGAGGGAGAGGGAGAGGGAGAGAGAGAGAGAGAGGGAGAAAGGAGGGTGAGGGAAAAGGCTATGAGTGTGTGTGTGTTTGTGTGTGTGTGTGTGTGTGTGTGTGTGTGTGTGTGTGTGTGTGTGTGCGTGTGTGTGTGTGTGTGTGTGTGTATGTGTGTGTGTGTTTGTGTTTGCAAGTATGTATGCTCGTCCCACCCTAAGAAATAATACACACATACACGCACTTACACAAACACATGAAAAAAAAAAAACTCCCACTTCCATTCTGCTTTGCATATTTTGTTTTCAAAACAAGAAAATCATCTATACCACATCTGCAAATGACATAAAATGTTTTGATAAGCCTGAACAACAAGACGGGTCGTAGCAGAGCGTCTGAAAACAACATCCAATTTAGGCTCTTCTCATTAGTTGCTAGCTGAATGGGAATATATTATAATATAACCATTATGCTGCATCTGATTTGCATGGAAATCTCGCGTATTTTCTGTTTGTTTCTAGCCCCTTTTTAGTGAGAATATGTGAGAGTATTTGTTTTCTCAAGTTATCATGTCTCTAAATGCAAACTAGAGTTGAGCTTAGTGTTCTAGTGATAGACAGTTGTTGTCTGTGACTTTATCAGTTGTTGTGATCTTACCTGCACTCTGTGATCATAGCTCTTATATGCAGTCTTACTGTAGGTTTTGTATGTGATCTTAGCTGATGTTTGTAATTTAAGCTGTTATCTGTTACATTAGGAATTTATTGCAAGTTTACTTGTTTCTTGTGACCTTACTTGTAATCAGATGGTTGTCTGTGGATAATTTCCTGAGGTTATCCTTCTGGGCCCAGTCCCAGACCAGATCTCTCAGTTGTTGGCCTGGTTGACCAGGCTGTTGGTGCTATCTGCACGCAGACCATCATATGCACAACACACCAGGCGACCAGGAAGTGACTCGAGGATCTTATCAGCTAGAGCTTTGTTGGTAATTCCCCTATTGCTTGAAGAGTATCATTATGCCGGAGTATCGTTATCGTCTACGCTTCAAGGAGAACAGTTAGAGAGACTTCAAGCATTCCCAGTAATCCAGGTGCTTGAATGAATTTATACGAGCACTGAAGGTTCTCTGTACGTTCTCTTCCTTGGAATTTCGCCTAAAGGCAACTCGTAACCTAACTACGTAATAACTTTATCTTCTAATAAGTGGCAGCCATATGGGAGCCAAAGCATTTGTGTATATATATATATATATATATATATATATATATATATATATATATATATATATATATATATATATATTGAAAGAGAGGTGGGGAGGGGAGAGGTGGCAGAGGAACATCCAGCATCTCCTGGACAGGGTGAGAAGATCTACAGGTGAGAAAGGCGACTGCAGATCTCGCTTCCACATGCACCAACTCTTTACCTGACAAAAATCTGAAAAAAAAAACTACATGGGGCAAGCAGCTGAGGGAACGTACAAGAGAACATAATATGCCAGTAGTGCGGACGCGCACCACATGACGAATTCCCCATTAACTTGGTAAAAGAGATTTTAAGAAATCTGGAAATGTGAGGCGACTAGAAAAAGAAATGAAACCGAGGAATCTGTTGCTCATCTGATCTCGGGTGTGTGGGAGGGGGAAAAAAGAAGAAGAAGAGGAAAAGAAGAAGGAAAAGGGATAGGGATATACACACACGCAGTCATAGTTTTCTAACATTAACTTCTCGTTGAATGGTTAAGAATATTCTAGTGTTCCGTGTGTCACCATCTGTTGTTTCCTGCCTTCACTGCTGCTCTCTCTCAGTCTTACCCTTCAGACTTACGTGTGAGCTGCTCTCAGTCTTTCATCCGGTCTTTCAGACTTAGGTGAGAACTACTCTCTCAGTCTCTCAGACCTACAGGTGAGTAATCATAAGTTTCAGGTGTTGATAGAAACTCCAGTTGTTTGACCCTAACACCTGTGGGGGTCCAACGGCTGGTCCGTTGATGGAGAGGCTAGCTCCAGTTCCTTGGAAAGAGAGTTCATCGCCAGTATCAAGGTACCGAGGCTTCCCAATAGGCAAACCTAGAAATAAATCAGAAAATATTTTTTTTATTATTTTTTAAACTTAATAATAATAATAATAATAATAATAATAATAATAATAATAATAATAATAATAATAATAATAATAATAATAATAATAATAAAATAGTAATAATAAGAATAAGAAGAAAAAGAAGAATAGTAAAAATAATGTTAATAATAATAGTAATAATTACACAGTTTATTACTATTATTATTATTAATATTATTATTTTCTTAGGAAAGCAGTAACTCCTAAAATGGCATATATAGAGAGATAGGGGAAGACTGAGCTTGCTACCATCTGCAGCTCATAAGACTGCCATCCCCATGAGCCCCTTTGAGGCGGGGTAGATGGCAGACCAGAGGCCTAGCTTCTCCCTACGAGCCCCGTGAGGGCGGGGAATGTGGCTAGGCCTGGGGACACTTGGTCCCAAAGATGAGGAGGTACTTGTACCTCCTCCCATAGGAGACTTAAGTCTCGAGACACTCCCCAGATAGGGAGCCAAGGCCGGGTCACCACTACTTGGAAAAGACCCGGGCCGGGAAAATACCGGCGAATAAAAAAAAAAATGGCATAACCGACAGGTAATCAGCTGATATCAGAGGAAAGGAGGAGTAGTTCTAACTTTATTTTCATGAAAGGTCTTGATCATCATCAAGGACTATCCCTCTCCATCTCTTCTCCACTTTGTTGGATCTGACCTCTTTAAGTTTCTCCTCTTACAGACACCTTATCCTTTTTCCACTTCTCTTTTCCTCTTTTTTTCCATTATCATTTCCTCTCTTTCTCCTTTTTACCCTATTTCCCCTTCTCATTTCATCTATTATTGTGGGAAGTTCTCGCTTTGCGTTAAGCATAATCGAGCTTAATAGAGACTAACAGAGCTCAATTAAGTACACGTTTACTGTCCATTATGTAATGTGCTCTGCATTGATGTGGATGAGTTATAACAGTGGACCATAGTGGTTACCCTGGGGCATCCCTGTGTTGACAGTTTGTGCTAGTGAAAAAGTGTCGTTGATTGTCACATGATGACGTCTCCATGTGAGGTAGGACACGACTTGAGAGCAAACCCTCTTGTACCATATTGCTCTACTTTCAGATGCTGTTGTCTACAGTATCAAATGCTTTTCTTAGATCAAGAGATTCATTGGATATTCATTATATTCTGGAGCTCAATAGCCATTGTGTGTGTGTGTGTGTGTGTGTGTGTGTGTGTGTGTGTGTAAGCTTATACACAAATACAGTTACATAGATTATCATACATAGCAGCATAAGTGTAGAGAACCTAGGATAACCCAACAAAGTCAGAGAGTGTGTGTATGTGTACTCACCTAGTTGTACTCACCAAGTTGTGGTTGCAGGGGGGCGAGCTACAGCTCCTGGCCTCGCCTCTTTATTGACCGCTACTTGGTCACTCATCCTGCTCCATGAGCTTTATCATACCTCTTCTTAAAGCTATGTATGGATCCTGCTTCCAATACATCACTTCCCAGATTATTCCACTTCCAGACAACTCTGTGACTGAAGAAATACTTCCTAACATCCCTGTAATTCATTTGAGTCTTCAACTTCCAACTGTGACCCTTTGTTGTTGTGTCCCATCTCTGGAACATCCTGTCTCCGTCCATCTTGTCGATTCCTCTCAGTATTTTATATGTCGTCATAATATCCCCCCTATTTCTCTTCTCCTCTCTAGTGTCGTCAGGTCGATTTCCCTTAACCTCTTCTCGTAGAACATGCCTTTAGCTCCGGGACTAGTCTTGCTGCTAACTTTTCACTTTCCCTAGTTTCCTTACGTGCTTGGCTAGGTGTGGATTCCAAACTGGTGCTGCATACACCAATATAGGCCTAACGTACACGGTGTACAGAGTCTGGAACGATTCCTCATTGAGATGTCGGAATGCTGTTCTTAGGTTTCCTAGGCGCCCGTATGCTGCAGCAGTTATCTGATTGATGTGCGCCTCAGGAGATATGCTCAGCGTTATACTCACCCCCAGATCTTTCTCCTTGAGTGAGGTTTGCAGTCTTTGGCCATCTAAACTATATTGTGTCTGCGGTCTTCTTTGCCCTTCCCCAATTTTCATGACTTTGCATTTGGCAGGGTTAAACTCAAGGAGCCAGTTGCTGGACCAGGCTTGTAGCCTGTCCAGGTCTCTTTGTAGTCCTGCCTGATCCTCGTCCGATTTGATTCTTCTCATTAACTTCACATCATCTGCAAACAAGGACACTTCTGAGTCTATCCCTTCCGTTATGTCGTTCACATATACCAAGAACAGAACAGGTCCTAGGACTGACCCCTGTGGAGCCCCGCTTGTCACAGGCGCCCACTCTGACACCTCGTCACGTACCATGACTCGTTGTTGCCTCCCTGTCAGGTATTCTCTGAACCATTGCAGTGCCTTTCCTGTTATGTGTTCCTGATCCTCTAGCTTTTGCAGTAACCTCTTGTGAGGAACTGTGTCGAAGGCCTTCTTGCAGTCCAAAAAAATGCAGTCGATCCACCCCTCTCTCTCTTGTCTTACTTCTGTCACCTTGTCATAAAACTCTAGTAGGTTTGTGACACAGGATTTTTCTTCCCTGAAACCGTGCTGGTTGTCAATTATACACTTGTTTCTTTCCATGTGCTCCACCACTCTCCTCCTGACGATCTTCTCCATGATCTTGTATACTATACACGTTAGTGATACAGGTCTGTAGTTTAGTGCTTCATGTCTGTCTCCCTTTTTAAAAATTGGGACTACATTTGCCATCTTCCATACCTCAGGGAGTTGCCCAGTTTCAAATTATGTGTTGAAGATATTTGTTAATAGCACACACAATATCTCTGCTCCCTCTTTAAGGACCCACGGAGAGATGTTGTCTGGACCCACCGCCTTTGAGGTGTCAAGTTCGCATAGCAGCTTCTTCACCTCCTCCTTGGTTATATGTTCCTCATCCAGCACTTGCTGGTGTACCCCCCTGTTCTGATTTCCTGGAGTCCTACTGGTTTCCACTGTAACCAGTAGGACTCCAGGAATGTGTGTGTGTGTGTATGTGTGTGTGTGTGTGTGTGTATGTATGTATGTTAAGTTTTATCATGACATGTCTCGCTCTATGTTAAGTTTTATCATGCCATGTCTCGCTCTATGTTTTGTTCCAGTCACAGTACTGTGTATTTTTATTCTTCAATTATTTAAATATCCTCATTTGTTTCAGCCCTTTCGTTTATTCTTCCTTTTCTCTAGTTTTTTTTTTTTTTTTTTGGTATTTAATTTGACCCCATTTTTTCGCTTCCTACAACTGCAGCCACCTTTTATTTTCGTGTTTTCCTCTTCTGATTCGGGTGTGAGGTGTTTCCTGCGTGTTATTGGAGGTGAGGAAAGAGAGCACCCCAGGGTCAATATTTAATCAGGGAGAGTGACAGGTCGATGATAACCCAGATGTCTTATGTGCTGTTTACCCCTCGACTCCCCTTACCAGAAAGACAGACAGAAAGAGAGTAGCTAGTTTTGTACGACATTCCATCAGCATGACACTCCAGACACGCCCACATACACGCCTACACAAACACACCCACACACACAAACCCACCCACCCACACACACACACACACACACACACACACACACACACACACACACACACACACACACACACACACACACACACACACACACACACACACACAGGAGAACCAAGAGACTGAATAATAGGAACACTTCATTCTGGGGGTCCCAAGGTGGTAATTGCAGTGATGTATGACCCACCACAGAACAGTAGGAGGCCAAGGCAAGAGTATGATGAGAGTAATAGAGCGATGGTTGACACACTGTCTGAAGTGGCCAGAAGGGCTCATGTGTGCAGGGTAAAGCTACTAATCATGGGCGACTTCAACCACAAGGAAATCGGCTGGGAGAACCTGGAGCCACATAGGAGCCCAGATGATGGAGGTGATACTGGAAAACCTCATGTACTAACACGTAAATGACACTACCAGAGAAACTAGACCTAGTATTCACTTTAAGTAGTGCAGATATTGAGGACATCTACAAGTGGAGAAGGAAACGGGAAGAGCAGGAGCCAAACTAAAAGAGAGGGGACTACACAGGCATGAAGAATTTCCTGCACGGGGTTCAGTGGGACAGAGAACTGGCAGGGAAGTCAGGAAATGAGATGATGGAATATGTGACAACAATATGCAAGGAAGCCGAGGAGAGGTTTATACCAAAGGGTAAGAAAAATAACGAGAGCCAAGATGAGCCCTTGGTTCACCCGAAGGTGTGCTAGAGAATGGAAGAAGTGTAGAAGGCAAAAGACCCAAGGAAAAGAAGGAGAGCAGTCGTGCAGCCAGAAATGAATATGTACAGATAAGGGAGGCCCAGCAAAAATACGAAAGCCAAATCTGACCCGAAGCTGTTGTACAGCCTCATCAGGGGGATAAACAACAGTCAAAGACCAGGTAATCAGGTTGAGAAAGGAAGGAGGAGAGATTATACGAAACGACCGCGAACTATGTGAGGAACTCAACATGAGATTCAAAGAAGTGTTCACAGAGGAAACAGAAAGGATTCCAGAAAGACGGAGACGTGGGGTACACCATCAAGTGTTGGACACAATGCATACAACCGAGCTAGCGAGCTAGATACTTCCAAGGCGATGGAGCCGGATAACATCTCTCCATGGGTCCTGAAAGGGGGAGCAGAGGCACTATGTGTACCACTAAAAACATTCTTCAACACATCTATCGAAACAGGGAGATTACTTGAGGTATGGAAGACAGCAAATGTAGTCCCAGTTTTTAAAAAATGAGACAGACACGAAGCATTAAACTACAGACGAGTGTCACTGAAATGTATAGTATGCAAAGTCATGAAGAAGATTATCGGGAGAAGAGTGGAGGAGCACCTAGCAAGGAATGAGCATATTAGCGACAGTCAGCATGGTTTCAGGGATGGGAAATCCTGTGTCACAAACCTACTGGAGTTCTATGACAGGATGACAGCAGTAAGACAAGAGAGAGGGGGGGGTTAGACTGCGTTTTCATGGACTGTAAGAAGGCGTTTGACAAAGTTCACACAAGAGATTAGTGCAAGGAAGGCAATGCAGTGGATTGGGGAATACCTGTCAGGAAGACAACAGCGAGTCATGGTACTTGGCGAGGTGTCAGAGTGGGCGCCTGTGATGAGCGGGGTTCCACAGGAGTCAGTCCGAGGACCGGTGCTGTTTCTGGTATTTGTGAACGACATGACGGAAGGAATAGACTCAGAAGTGTCCTTGTTTGCGGATGATGTGAAGTTGAAGAGAACTCAATTGGACGAGTACCAGGTAGAACTTCAAAGGAATCTGGACAGGCTGCAGGCCTGTTACAGCAACTGGCTCCTGGAGTTCAACCCCACCAAGTGCAAAGTCATGAAGATTGGGGAAGGGCGAAGAAGACCGCAGATGGAGTACAGTCTAGGGGGCCAGCGACTACAAACCTCACTCACGAAAAAACATCTTGGGGTGAGCATAACACCAGGCACATCTCCAAAGGCGCACATCAACCAAATAACTGCTGCAGCATAAGGGCGCCTAGCAAACCTAAGAACAGCATTCCGACATCTCAACAAGGAATCGTTCAGTACCCTGTACACCGTGTACGTTAGGCCCATATTGGAGTATGTAGCACCAGTTTGGAATCCACACCTAGCCAAGCAAGTAAGGAAACTGGAGAAAGTGCAAAGATTTGCAAACTGACTAGTCCTGGAGATAAGGGGGTATGTCCTACGATGAGAGGTTAAGGAAAATCGACCTGATGACACTGGAGGACAGGTGAGATGGGGGGGGGATGATAACAACATATAAAATACTGAGAGGAATCGACAAGGTGGACAGAGACAGATGTTCCAGAGATGGGACACAACAAGGGGTCACAGTAGGAGGTTGAAGACTCGGATAAATCACAGGGGTGTTATTAGGAAGTAAGGAGCCGTGACTCGACCCCCGAAACCACAACTAGGAGAGTACACGCACCTTTCTGCTGTTCTCTCGCCTTAGATTTATCCCATAACTCACTGCAGCAGCCCATTGCATTATGCCATAGACAAATCGTATACCTCGGAGAAAATACAAAAAAAAAAAAAAAAAAAAAAAAAATCCGCGAAATATGAGTTGCTTGTCAGATGAAGGTGATCTTTCTTATGACTGTGATGAAACGAGCTGTGTTATATTACACGGGGGTAAAATTACCCTTAGCTCCACACATTCGTGTCCTTCGCTTTACTGCTCTCCACCCCTTCCCCTTGTTTTTTTAATCTTCCCTCCTCCTTCTCCTCCTCCTCCTCCTGCCCTCTTCTTCTCTCTTCCTGCCCTATTCTTCCCTCCTGCCCTTCGCTTTTCTCCCCCTCTTCGTTTTTCATAACCCTCTTTCTACCATGTTTTCTACAGGCTTTCACTACTTTTCCCGCCCCAGGTGTGACTTGACAATGATTCAGGACGGACCGAAACGTCACGCATTATATTATTATTATTATTAGTAGTAGTAGTAGTTTCATTATTATTATTATTATTATTATTATTATTATTATTATTATTATTATTATTATTATTATTATTATCATTATTATTATTATTATTTTTATTATTATTCATGTTAAAGTTGACAAGGGTGGAGAGTGAGAGTTGAGAGAGACAAGTTGGTCAACTCAGCATTTGGGGAATCAGGCAAGAAATTCACTGATTTCCTGTTATTCCTAAGGCCTAAGTGGAAGGGAGAATAAAAGTTATTAAGAGAGGGAGTTCGGGAGACCTGTAACACAAGTGAGCCAACATGTCTTCCAAACCTACAATCCTAACAACCTTAATCGTATGATTAATTTAACTGTAGAGTCCTTGTAGCCTTCTACTCTATCTCTTTCATAAGTGCTTAAATTAAGTTAGACTTAGAACTTAGACTAAGCGACCTAGTTTAACGTTAACTTAGCTATATACTTATACAACTGCAACCAAGTGCCTCGTCTTGAGGGCTGACAGCTCACAACTTACCTACGCTAAGCTCCTCAGACACATTACAAAGGTGTAGAGGAAAGGGCTGTCCCCTGACTCGTCACACTACCATACAGACAAGACGATGGCTCTTGTCTCACTAATCCGGGTGTTAATATGTGATTCTAACAGGTTTTTTATGTGGGATTCTTAAAACGTTACCTTACCGATTCACACTCCACACATCAAGACGGTAAATGCTTGTTAGCAGAACTAATAAATGCACATTTATAAGTTCTGCTTAAGGCACCGTCTATCAGTAAGTACCATACTAACAGCATTAAAACTGTATGTGTGTACCGAGTTGCTACACAGAATACCAAAGTAAAGGTTAAGAATAAGAACAGGCGGAATAATTCTAAACCACCTGTCATCACTACACAATCTGAAAAATGTCTGCTTTGTACGGGAAACACTGGACTCCCTCCTGTGATGAGTTCATGATAGGGTCCAGGAGCTGAGACTCTGTCTCAAATATCTGGGTGATCACCCAGGAAGCAACTGCAATCCCAAGCATCCAACCAGCTGGAAATGCCAGCAACCCACAATACAGTTTTGTGTCCACGTTTCCAGGCTCACAGAAAATGAGAAGTGGGTCACACATGCCACGGGGACGGATGGGAACTGTCAAACCAGCGAGGGAGGTGACACACCTCCAACATTACACTCACTTTGACAACGCTGAGCTCCCATTGTCAGGCAGCGTTACTGAAGGATCTGAGCACAGAAGTGATTACGTTGTTTGACCAGGGGACAAATAAGTTTTTTTACCCGCCTAAGCACATTACACGAACTTCGTGCAATACCACATGACAGATTACCACTAGACATAGCCGGATTTTTTCCAGCACCCTGGCGAAAGATCATGAGATCTAGTTCGAGTCACAGTTGGTCTGGGCAGATGGGGGATCGATCAAGACAGTGTTAGTAGATCAGCTTCCCGCCAGCATACAAATGAAAAGTTTGCAGGATACGTCGAGCCAGGCTGCCAAGGTAACTCGACGTATCATGAGAGTCACAGTGACCTTGTTTGACCAGGTCAAACGGTGCACTATTTCCCCTAAGAGTGGGGAAATCGAGCGAGAAATTCACTGACTCTCCATTATTCCTAGGTCCTGAGGAGGAGAGGGAAGTTGCAAGAAACTAAGGGAGGGAGTTCGGGAGATCTGTAACATGATAAGTGAGCCTACATGTCTGCCAAACTTATAATTCCAACTACCTTAATAGTATGATTAATTTAACTGTAGAGTCTTGATAAGCTCCGACTCAATCTCTTTTATAAGTGCTTAAATTAAGTTAGATTTAGAACTGAGACTAAGTGACCTAGTTTAGCGTTAACTTAGCTCTAAGTTTATACAGGTTACTAGCTAGTGCCACGTCTTGAGGGCTGACAGCTCACAGTCTACCCCTTCAAGGCTCCGTAGTCACATTATAAAGGTGTAGAGGAAAAAACTGCGACTGACCCGTCACACACACATACCACAGACAAGACGATGGCTCTTGTCTCACTAATCCGGGTGTTAATATGTGATTCTAACACAATATTTAGTGGGATTCCTGAAACATTGCCTGACCGATCACACTCCACACATCAAGACAGTAAGTGCTTGTTAGCAGAACTAATAAATGCACATTTATATGTATGTTAATAAATTACTGCCAAGGTGGGAGGTTCATTAACTTAAAGCTTCAGGATATCAGACATACAACTACACACTGTCGTAAGAATTTTCGTTCTTCAGATATAGGTTAGAAATACTATGTTATCCAGAGATGGGATGGCAGGTTCTCTTACTGGATTCAACTGATGAACTAATTGCGTAATTAACTAATCAGTCAACACACACTCTCACACACGCTCACACTCACACACACACCGCCAGCAAGATCAGCTGGTCAACTCATCCATCTTGTACCGATTTAGTTATATCACTCCGTGTTCAAGAAAGGATAAAGACAGTGTCCTCAGCCTTACTGTAACCTTGAGTAACAATTATTTCAATAATGATGTACTATATTGATAAGTGGATGAATAAGATGCATGTATCTTTATTTAATTACGTTTTGCTAGCCAGTAATGTTTTCAGCTGTATGAAGAGATTATATATGAAAGACAGTGGAAGTTGAGGTAATCAGTCCCTCAGCCTTGATAATATTCAGCAACTAAACCTTGATGAATCTGAAGCAGAGGCAGAAATATGGGCTCTTGTAAAATGGAGTCAGCAGAAGTGTGGCAATTGAAATCATCGTCACAGGTAGACATAACCCACTACGGGTTGTAGGTCAGAGGTTAGCAAATAGGTGATAGAAGATAGAGAATGCCTGAATGCTGCAAATGCGTTTAATTCATCAACTTTCTGCAAGTCAAGGAGCCCCCCCCCCCTTCTCACTCTCTCTCTCTCTCTCTCTCTCTCTCTCTCTCTCTCTCTCTCTCTCTCTCTCTCTCTCTCTCTCTCTAAGCAGAAAAATCTGCCCATAGGCCGATGTTTTCTAAATTGCTTGATGGGACAGCGCCATCGTGCTGGTGTAGAGGTGGACTTGCATCTTCTGATGCATATTGCTCTTCCTCTTTGATCAAGCTGCACCAGCAGCCTCTGCAGCCACTCTGGCTGATGACACTTTTTATTTGTGTGTTGCTCTCCGTCAGAGAGGTAGTCAGACCTGCAGCATCCCTCTCTCTCTCTCTCTCTCTCTCTCTCTCTCTCTCTCCACACACACTGATCAACCTAGACTCTTGTCGATAAATAGATGCCACATACACACACACATACACACACACACACACACACATATACACAGGACCTAGTAGCAATCAGCGAAGAGGCGGGGCCAGGAGCTGTGACTCGACCCCTGCAACCACAAATAGGTGAGTACAAATAGGTGAGTACACACACACACACACACACACACACACAACCACAAATAGGTGAGTACACACACACGCACACACACACACACGAATCACAGAGATATTAGGAAGTACCTCTTCAGTCATAGAGTTGTCAGGAAGTGGAACAGTCTGGAGAATGACGTAGTAGAGGCAAGATCCATACAAAGAGGTATGATAAAGCTCATGGAGCAGGAAGAGAGTGGACCTAGTAGCAACCAGTGAAGAGGCGGGGCCAGGAACTATGAATCGACCCCCTCCAACAACAATTAGGTGATTACAATAATATTCAAGCGTCAGGCAGACGCGGAATGACTAGTACGGGTTTACCACCTCTCTCTAAATATTATAATAACAGCTATGTGGAAGCTAAATATACTACAATTATTAAAGAAAGATAAAAAAAAATAGAACAATGTCCGTATATTCGTTCACTTATCACCGTGTTCCTTCAACCTTCGTGTGACTTTATATCTATCACCGTGTGTTGTAACTCCACACCGTGTTGCGCTACCTTTCTCTACTTTCCTTCGTCAGTTACTCTGCTCCACTTCTTTAACGTGATCGTCTTTATTTTACACTATATTAAACGTATATCACTATCTCTAACACTGATTATCTCTCCTCAGATGTTTCCTGGTCTCGAGTCTCTCCCTCACTCACCACAAGACTCATAGTAGTAGTAATAATAATAGTAGCAGTTATAGTAACAGTAGTGGAAAAGATTAAAAAGGCACAATACAGTAAAGAGCAATTACACAATACCGTGACTGGAACAATACACAAATAACCCGTACATAAGAGAGATGAGCTTACCACGACGTTTCGGTCCGACCTGGACCATTTACAAAGTCACAGTAGTAGTAGTAATAGTAGTAGAATTGATAATAATATTATTATTTTTATAATAGTAATAATAAGAATTTATTATTATTATTATTATTATTATTATTATTATTATTATTATTATTATTATTATTATTATTATTATTATTATTATTATTATCATTATTATTATTATTATTATTATTATTATTATTATTATTATTATTATTATTATTATTATCATTATTATTATTATTATTATTATTATTATTATTATTATTATTATTATCATTATTATTATTATTATTATCATTATTATTATTATTATTATCATTATTATTATTATTATTATCATTATTATTATTATTATCATTATTATTATTATTATTATTATTATTATTATTATTATTATTATTATTATTATTATTATTATTATTATTTTTAAGATGTTGTAGGATCACTCAAGAGGTCCTACAACGCCTTTGATAAATAATAAATCAATTTTACTTCAAGAAAGTTGAGTGATAAAAGAGAATCTGTGTCACCTCGATATATTCACCAAGATGTAAATATTTATCAAAGTATATACACTGAGAGTCGACTAATACCTCAGTGTATATACACTGAGAGTCGACTAATACCTCAGTGTATATACACTGAGAGTCGACTAATACCTCAGTGTATATACACTGAGGAATTACAGTATCCTTGACTGGTGGTGTACAACCCCATTAACCGGCCAGCCATCCTGATGGGTAATAAAGAGAAGGAGAGGTAAGAGTGAAGAATAAATAGCGGGAGAGTGGAAGGTAGAGGAAAATAGGAAGCTGATAGTGAGGTGAGGAAGAAGAGAGTGATGGAATTATTATGTGTCTAATTATTATAAATGTAGTTGAGCAATGAAGATTGACTCTCTCTCTCTTTCTCTCTCGCTCTCATAATCCTTCACAATATAAAGCTTCTGCACCATCACCACTTCTAGCAGACACGGTGATCACCATCGCTAATAGCAGTAGTGCTAGTTCACCATCACTACTAGCAGAGGTGCCAGTTCACCATCCCTACTAGCAGTGGCGCTAGTTCTCCATCATTACTAGCAGCGGTGCTAGTTCATCACTACTAGCAATGGTGCTAGTTCATCACTACTAGTAGTGGTGCTAGTTCATCACTACTAGCAATGGTGCTAGTTCATCACTACTAGCAGTGGTGCTAGTTCATCACTACTAGCAGTGATGTTAGTTCCCCCATCGCTACTAGCAGTGGCGCTAGTTCACCACTACTAGCAGTGGTGCTAGCTCACTATCACTAGCAGTGGTGCTAGTTCATCACTACTAGCAGTGGTGCTAGTTCCCCATCACTACTAGCAGTGGCGCTAGTTCACCACTACTAGCAGTGGTGCTAGCTCACCATCACTAGCAGTGGTGCTAGTTCATCACTACTAGCAGTGGTGCTAGTTCACCATCACTACTAGCAGTGGTGCTAGTTCACCATCAGTGTCACGCTTGCGTTACGGAATTGCGGACAATTTCCTGCATGTTATCGTACCAATGTGAAGGTTGTTACCACAGTGAGTGTGATGTATGGTTACCCAGTCTGTGGTGTGTGCCCCAGGGGGAAGGATGGTGTGTGCCCCAGGGGGAAGGATGTTGCCGGAAATGGAAGGAGGGGGAAAAAAGGGGGGAAAGGTTGGGGAGGGAGGGGAAGAAATGAGGAATTTGGAAGACAGGGAGGGAGAGGAAGGTAAGTAATAGAAGATTTAGGTGTTTGACTGAGTGATTCCTACGGGTTTATCGCTCTTCCACTTCATACAGTATGTTGGTGTGTTTTAGTTTCTGTACGAGTCCAGGGAGGTGGTGCCTCGTGTTCCATAACTTAGCCCACTCTACCTAAAGGTTAGCAAAATGTCGAGGTTGAACTATATTTCGTCCTTCCTAGAAGAAGAAAAAATAAAGAACAAGAACAAGAAAACAGAAACCAACTGATAAGCGTATTAAACACATCAAATCAGACAGTTTCCAGGTAATTTCCCTAAATTTATAAAAAGTTACAAATTTGATGAAAATGAGCACTTTTTTTTGTACTGCAGTACTAGCATGTACATTCTTGTCACCATAACAAACTTAATGAAATTTATATGACATCAAAACGCCAGAAAAACGTAAGTTTTCATATTTTTTTTTGTTTTAAATTCATAATACTATGAGTTCAGAGACACACACACCACCATACGTCCTCGGACCAAGGGTAACACACCTAGCTTGGCTGGGTACTTGGTTCTTGTAGAGTTGGTGATCCTGTAGGTTAGAGCGTCATGTGATTTTCGTTCACCATGAGGCGGGCCAAAACATCATGGGTTCGAGTCCTCGGCTAACCGCAGTGCTGTTTATATATATATATATATATATATATATATATATATATATATATATATATATATATATATATATATATATATATATATATATATATATATATATATATATATATATATATATATATATATATGTCGTGCTGAATAGGCAGAACTTGCGATCTTGGCTTAAATAGCAACGCTCATCTTGCCATATAGGACAAGTGAAAATTTGTGTATGCAATAATTTCGCCAAAATCATTCTAAACCTAACTAAAAAAATATATTTCACTGTGTTTGTTTATTATTAAATTATTGTAAACAAATCTAAAATATATTTAGTTGGGTTAGGCTAAAATAAATTGTTCTTCTTATAATAAGGTTAGGTAAGTTTTCTAAGTTCCTTTTGGTACAAAATTATAAATTTTTACATCAACATTAATGAAAAAAATATATCTTTAAACGTATAAGAGAAAATTTTAGAAAGGACTTAATTTTAAATGAGTTCTTGCTAATTGACCAGTTTTACATATTCGGCACGACATATATATATATATATATATATATATATATATATATATATATATATATATATATATATATATATGTCAAGACGTAGACGTGAACGTAGGGTTTAAGATAGACTGAAAATAAACGCAATGCAGTAAGACTTCACTGAAATCTCTAACAATTTGCGTCGCTTGTATACAACAGTAGCGTTAATTAAAGCAAAAAATTGGATTACTTCATCATCAAAAACACACAGTCACAAAACAGAGAAAAGAGACTTTAAAGTCTGGTGTTTTATAGGAGCGCTAATGTCCTCAGTTGGCCATTTAGATCTCCAGATTCAGCCAATATAAAACCGTGAAATAGGTCGTCTGAGAAGGGAGTTGTCAGAGTCCAGGAGGAGGAGGAGGTCCATTACTGTGCACTGACGGCATATTTGTTAAGTTAGGGTCTAAGTGCACCAGTAAGAAATCTTTCGTTATTTTGGGTTCCTGTCTTATCATTATTTTATTATTAAGTCACCCTAGCCCTCTCACGGAATCCTATCTCTTCTCTAGGTTAGTCTGACTGTCCACCTATAGCTAAATCAATCAATTTTCTAACTCCTGCCTCTTGTTGCTTATAGACTGCTATGATAAATCATCTGCATACAAGAGTGCGATTTCGTTATGGTATTATAGAAAATGAGACGATCTGCAAGTGAGTCAGTGAATTTTATATTTGTTTTCATGAAGTCAAGGGTATTATTTTTCCAACAAAATTGCCTAAGAAGCTATAAAAAAAATCACATTGTTGACATTACAGGCAAGGAAAAAGCATATTTTGACGTAGTTAATTCCAAAGATTGGTTATACTAAGGTATATTATGGTACGGCATACTACGGTAAGGTATATTATGGCAATATATATATACTGCAGTGAGGTATACTATAGTGAGGAATACTACTGTAAAGTATACAACGATGAGAGCACAACGGCAAAGTATATTAAAGTGCACTGCAGTAAGTTATATTAAAGTACACAGCAGTAAGATATACTAAGATATATTACTATAAGTTTCTGTAGTGTGTGTCCTGGTCTGAGGTTCATCGCTTGTCGCCAGTCTTTGTACATTTTGTAAGTGGGTCTGGTGATGCCAGAGTCATACTTGTGGATAAAGTCCATCTTAGTGATTCCTGACGACATGGTTGGTTCAAATGGTCAGTTATATTTTTGTGTAAAGGTTGTGGATAATTTTAATAATATTTCAAGAGAGGAGCACCAAAAACTATTTGTTATTTTCCAATCTTTAAGTTTAGATTGTTTGTGCAATTATTACGTTCAGAAAGAGAGCAATTATTTAATGTTCGTTTTTGTAAGACGTAGGAGCTGCCTACATAAGAGATGTATTGATTCCAAACATCAAATGGATTCAAATTTATTTTACCTTGTTAATAGAAATGCTCTACCCTGACTTGTTCAGCGAGGAATCCCATAGGCTGTTATTATTTTGCCTACACATAAAGGATATTGCAAAGGTTGTCCATTGAGCTTAAAATTTCATTCCTGGATGATAACTCTGTTTTTGACTTACAGGAAATCTCTAGGCCATTTCCTGAACACCTTCAGATTTGAGCATCTAGCGTTCTTCAACAAGCACAACATTGTCCAAGTGATCTAGAGTCATACAACAAACAACATTGTCCTAGTTAGCGTCCTACAACAAACTCAACATTGTCCTAGTCAATTAGCGTCCTACAACAAACACAACATTGTCCTAGTTAGTTAGCGTCCTACAACAAACTCAACATTGTCCTAATTAGCGTCCTACAACAAACTCAACATTGTCCTAGTTAGCGTCCTACAACAAATACAACATTGTCCTAGTTAGTTAGCGTCCTACAACAAACTCAACATTGTCCTAGTTAGCGTCCTACAACAAAATTAACATTGTCCTAGTTAGTTAGCGTCCTACAACAAACTCAACATTGTCCTAATTAGCGTCCTACAACAAACTCAACATTGTCCTAGTTAGCGTCCTACAATAAACTCAACATTGTCCTAGTTAGTTAGCGTCCTACAACAAACTTAACATTGTCCTAGTTAGTTAGCGTCCTACAATAAACTCAACATTGTCCTAGTTAGTTAGCGTCCTACAACAAACTTAACATTGTCCTAGTTAGTTAGCGTCCTACAACAAACACAACATTGTCCTAGTTAGTTAGCGTCCTACAACAAACTTAACATTGTTCTAGTTAGTTAGCGTCCTACAACAAACTTAACATTGTTCTAGTTAGTTAGCGTCCTACAACAAAATTAACATTGTCCTAGTTAGTTAGCGTCCTACAACAAACTCAACATTGTCCTAGTTAGTTAGCGTCCTACAACAAAATTAACATTGTCCTAGTTAGTTAGCGTCCTACAACAAACTCAACATTGTCCTAGTTAGTTAGCGTCCTACAACAAAATTAACATTGTCCTAGTTAGTTAGCGTCCTACAACAAACTTAACATTGTCCTAGTTAGTTAGCGTCCTACAACAAACTCAACATTGTCCTAGTTAGTTAGCGTCCTACAGCAAACACAACATTGTCCTAGTTAGTTAGCGTCCTACAACAAACACAACATTGTCCTAGTTAGTTAGCGTCCTA